>NW_027176705.1:17269209-17281709 GCF_023349555.1 Cebidichthys violaceus
TTATAATATTAAATGCACAAGACGTCAAAGTTTCAGACTTTACGTTCAATAAGTCTCAAATTACCTCCATTACCTCATTCTATGTTTATCTTCTTTTATTGTAAAGCACCCTGGGCTGTATTTCTTGTATGAAAGGTGCTAAATAAATATAGTTTATTATCATTATTATGAATACGGTTGATGGTGGAACACTCGTCTGTGAGAGTGACTACCCTCGTCTTATAATCCTACACTTCCTCTTAACTGAAACACTTGAACTATAAACCCGTCTTCTCATCGTGGTGTGATGATACCGCTGCAGCCCGTTTGCTCTCGGCCTCCCCGTCGCTCCTCATTTGCATATGCCCGTCGTTATGTTTTTTCCTCTTTCTTAAATAGCTGCCGTTTCAAAGAGCCTGATTCTAACGTAGTGTGCAGCTGGTCCTGTCCTCTGTGGCAGCCAGACGCAGACAAGCGAGAAGACACGCAGCACGAGCCGAAAGACTGCAAGAGGTGGAATTTCCATCTTATGATGCTTTAACTCACTTTTTGAAATCAACACTACATTTTCCATCGCTGCAGGGAACCGAAGTGAACGGGGCGTACGACAACTTGTTCACACACTTAAAACAGGAAAGAGGGCATAATGTGGCAAAGATGTAGAAGAAACATAACCAAAGCTCAAATTGTTATTGTGATTACTGCAGCAAATCGACATATTATGTGCTTAAAAGTGGCATCATGGATTACCAATTTCAACAAATGATGCTACAGAAATCGCCCAAAATATTCAAAACACTGTTTGAGCGAGTATGTCTTTAAACAAATACATGAGACACTGAAGACACACGGACACGGTTAGTTTGGGTTTCCTCCTCCACTACCCCCGTGGTACTTACGGCATAAGACTGAGCTTCCCTCCTGACTTGACTCCTTCCCTTTTCTGGACATAGTTGGCCGGGATGGTGCCCTCTCTGCCCACTGTGTTCCTCGCTCTGTACCAGTTGGGATCCTGCAACACAACACAGCCTTAGTACTGGTGCTGATAGCTGAGGTAAGCTGGAGGTCCTCCTCCTAAACTAATTTCCCCCTGGGGATGAATACAGTTTGTATCTCTTCCTCTGTCTGTCTCCTGTGGGCGAGGAGCATTAAAGTCCCTCGTGTCCCTCTCTAAACACAGGCGGCAGCAGAGGTGAAGCAGCACTCACTACTCCTGCAGCTGGAGAATGGATACTTAAATCCACTTATTGGCATCAGTTGTTGTAGACATGATGTTCACTGGGATCTCGGGTTCTTTGCCGATGTACCGCATCATACAGCTCTTGTTTTCGTGCTCGTCGATTACAGGACATTTGGCTGCTCTGACTGTTAGCAGCATGACAGAGTTGATCTATTAATGGTATTAGGATATGTGCACTAACTATAAACTATTAATTTAATGTGAAAATAAAAACCAAAAAATAAGAACAGCAATCTTAACGAGTCATTAATATAAAAGACACTGGAGGCCAAATAAGACATTACGCATTGATCGCAAGTTATTCAGTGTTCTTGTTTGCTGAAACGAATCAGTTATATGAAACTGCTGCGTTGGCCGTTTCAAGCTAGGAGCAGCAGCAGCTGTCCTTTTACCCAGCAGCCCATAATACAAGCTGCTAGAAGAGACATGACAGAGAATGTGGGACATGAGGAACGGAAGAGACATCTTTAGCTGTGCTGGTATTGGGGGGGGGGGGGGGGGTATGGTATGGGAGGTGTCATGACCTTAATTCATTTAGATTAATAGGTTGAGAATGGTGCTGCTTTTTTGACAGTTCTGCAGATTTAAGATGACATGATTGTAATCCTTTCTCTCCAGTATTCAGAACATGATCATTAACTGGGGAAACAGAAACTGAGCCCTATCATCCTGTATACTTAACTGTACCACCTCATGAAGAAGTACAAATATATATATATATATATATACACACACACACACACACACACACACACACACACACACACACACACACACACACACACACACACACACACACACACACACACACACACACACACACACCCTGGTGGCTCCGATGATGGTCAGTAAATCCCCTTTACAGAAAGGCAGGTCCTGTTCGTTGGCAGTCTGGAAGTTGTACTTGGCTACACACTCTGTGCCAGTCGACCATGGTGCCTACATCACATAAGACAGAGAAGAACCAACATTTTGAGATTTTTTTCCCCACACATAGCACCATCATTTATAATTAATTGCAAGAAGAAAAGAAAGAAAAGACATTTAACATAGCTAGAGGAATGTTATAGTGGTAATATGTACCACTATAAACTTCAGCCTGCATTTTCAAAACACACGTGACAGTATCTTAAAATGAAATTGAGTGCATGCACAGATCCCCGGCAATAATCCACCTCTGTGCATATGCATGCTAACACCACCCACTTCACGGATTAGAGAGATGAATATAACCCGGGGTGGTGGAGTGAATCTTGACAAAAGGTTGAGGAGACTGCACTGCCCTGCAGAGAGCAGGAGCTACAGAGGCACTGCAGTTGAGATGAAGAAGGGGAAAAAGGTTTTCAGGCTGCACAGCAAACTGTGAAACCAATAGACTGGTTGGAATACCTTCAATGTCTGTGTGTTCAGGCTGATTATTTTTACATTGCACAAGGAAACCTGCACAACAGCAGGCGGCAACCTCCGGGTCTGTTAAGTGAAGCCACTGTGGAAGTGCCTTCAACCTGCATTCTCTCTAGTGTCCAGCAGGGGGCGACTCCTCTGGTTGTATAGAAGTCTAGTCTAAAATGACTCTACTTCTCTCTAGTGTCCAGCAGGGGGCGACTCCTCTGGTTGTATAGAAGTCTAGTCTAAAATGACTCTACTTCTCTCTAGTGTCCACCAGGGGGCGACTCCTCTGGTTGTATAGAAGTCTAGTCTAAAATGACTCTACTTCTCTCTAGTGTCCACCAGGGGGCGACTCCTCTGGTTGTATAGAAGTCTAGTCTAAAATGACTCTACTTCTCTCTAGTGTCCACCAGGGGGCGACTCCTCTGGTTGTATAGAAGTCTAGTCTAAAATGACTCTACTTCTCTCTTGATTTATTCCCTCAGTAAACATTGTAAACATGAGTTTATGGTCTCAATCTCTAGTTTACAGTCTTCTTCAACACAGCATGATGTTCATTTAGTACATTATGGTCCATTTAGAGAATAAAGACCATAAAGCAGGGGATGATTTAGGGGCGGGGCTATCACACAACAGAGCAGAGATCTAAAAAAACCTCAAAACCCCTGTGTGGGTTTGCAGTATCTTACTTGTAAAGACTAAAATAATCAGTGCCGTCTGTGAGGGACGTCTCCTGTTCTCTGGCTCATCTTAAACAAAGTCATTATATCACATTTGCTTTTCTGAATATGTCTCGACAAGGCCAGCTGCGCTCATCGTCAGTCACTCTGAATAATGTAATCGTGGCAGCGGCATGCTTAAAATACGAATGGAAATGACAGCTGGGATGAGGATGCTTTGTGCGTTCAGTCTGCGGCCGTTACGTCGGCACGGCGAGCGTGATCACAAACGCGCCGCGCTAGAGAGGACGAGACGAAACGAGAGAGCCGGAGTACAAAGCAGCAGGTGCGAGTCCTCGTACGAGCCGCTCTACTCCTCACAACGCACGGTACCGCTGAGCGCCCTCGGTCAGTACCGCGTGATGAGTGTGGACCACTGGCGACGGCTGCGACTCCACGGTTATGTCGAGACAGAATCACCCTTGAATTCTCAGCTGTTATTAACTTCCAACAAAAGGACTTTATGAAAACTGTTTTCCTGGACAGATTGTGTTGCTGGGGATATTTCCTTGAGGATCTTTAGTCATTTGAAGATGTAGCCTAGTACACAAAGAAGAAAACCACAGGCGGCATCTCACCTGAAGCTGCATCACATATTCTGTATCAAACATAGGCTTACCCTTCACTTCACTTTATTTGTAAATGTCAGTTTGGTTTATTACTCAAGGATTGTTTTCCACCAGATTGTGAAAGACGCACAACACCTACTGAATCCTTGACGGTCTGGTTTACAGGTGGGTAAGATTAGCAACAGGTCACAGAGCTGCTGCTCAAAACAGTCCGGGTCCAATAAATCCTGTGAGCTCTTGATCTAGTTCTAGAAACACGCTGCCATTCTTTGAGTCACACTGAACCCATAATGCATCAATGGTTTTCCGTCGGGGTCTCAAGGCACAACTAGGCCGAAATATTCTGATATGATTATTGATTGTGGCATCACACCATCAATTATTATTAGTTGAAATTAGCATTTACTACCAAAAACATGAAATCTTCAGAAGTCTAGTAGTAAAAATGAATCCAGCTTTGTCCTTTTTGAAATTCTTTTTGAAAAATGTTTCCTCGACTGTAGTGGAGCGCTGTTGTGCGTCAGATTAAAAAACGGCCGGGATCAATAAGGACATCTGAAGGCAGGAAGCAGGAGGGAAAGTGATCGGAAGCCAGCGCTTGTGAAGCATTAGTGAAACCACAGCGACGGTCATGATGTAATGTGAGACCGCTAAACACTGAGCTCAGCAGCCATGTGCTACAGGTCCGGCTTTCTGCCAGCGCCTCACGCTCACGTTGGTGCGAGTGCAGATTCCTTCCACATACGGCTGAAACAACAAGTTCACAGTTTGATAATTGATTGAATGAAGCAAAACTCAATAACTTTGGATTTTGAAACGCTGGTTTGACAAAACAAGTCATTTAAAGAAGTCACATTGAAAGTTCTTATTTTTTACGTCATTTTATAGACTTAATCATTTATCGTAAAAAAAAAATCAGCGGATTAATTGGTGATGGTTAATTACCATTAGTCGTAGCTACGTCCGTGGTTTACCCTTTACCGTCTCACTTCCGTGTCAACAGGGACGGTTAGCGACTGCTAGTGTAGAGAGGGTGTGCCTACCTGTAAACCTGAACACTGGGTAGGTGATTGTGGGGGGGGGGGGGAGATGTACTTACGTGCATCCCAGACATGATGAAGGGAACTGGGCAGCAGGTGTCCTCGGGCCGGTAGCGGTCAGTGTTCAGCTGGTACCATCAGAGCTGAAACAAAAAAATACATAAAGTAAAGCATTAGAAATGCAACCAACACCCGCTGGAGTCCACAGGACACATGTAAGACGTCCTCTGACTTGTGGCCATTGTTCTAGAATCATAAGACCTCCTATGACAATGGTCCACATTTGAATATGTTGACAAGTGTATAAGTCAAGACAGCAACAGCCTGCTTCCCACTCAACTGCATATGAATATCATACACGTTTTTATGATTGTAGTTCAATAAGAATGAATGTACGGATCACAAAATGAATACATTTTATCTGTAACACAGATATGGATATATAATACCCAAAGTGTGTATTTGTACATCTCTTAGCCGCCACACGGACCTTAAAAAAGGTGGTAAATCAGCTGTTTAGAGGTGTAACATTAACTGAATGTGCCCCCCCCCCCCACAGCAGAATGCTTCCATTCAAAGCTTCTCACATCAGACCAGCCGAGAGAACAGGAAGTTGAAAAACGGGGAGGGAGGCGAGAGAGAGGGGGAGGAAGTGGCTGACGCATATGTTCCAGTGCTTTGTAGAGGTGGGAGGAGCCTTCAGTTGTCCAGAGTGACTGAGGCTACTCTGGACTACTTGAGTTTAATTCATAACGCAATGATCCCGGCTAAAAATGTGTTCTTTAACATTCTCTTCGATTCCCCCTGCACTCCTGAGGTGGACGCAATAAATAAGTGCTCACTTTGATTAAGTCCTTTTCATGGAAAGTAACATTCTGTCCACTGAGCGAGCCCGTTGCTCTCCCACATGCCAAGCAGCTGTGTCATTTTAGAGCCCTCAGAATGATGCGCCTCCTTCAGACGGCCTGGCTAGCACGCTCCCCGAGAGCATCCATGGCCGAGCTTCACAGCGCCGCCGTGTCCCGCGCTCAAACAGGAAACGGCCTAATTGCAGACCGCTGCAGATCTGTACGTGGACACTGAGCCAAAAATACCCAAGGCCGAGCTGCACCCAGAGGGAACCCGCTTCTTTTCCCTCTGCCGAACTTTAACGCTGTTAGAGCAGCACTGCTGGAACCGAGCGGTACCAGCCAGCAGCCACTGAGAGAGTGAGTGTGAGACAGACAGACAGACAGACAGACAGACAGACAGACAGACAGAGTCTTATCTCTCTCCAGCATGCCATTCCAGAGCTTCGGCCTCTCACTGCTCAGTAAAGGCTGCGAGTGAAAAGAGTTCTGCTTTAACTCAATTGTCTTCGGTGGACCGTAGAGCGCCGTGCACACTTTCTCACGGAGAAGAAGAATACGGTTGCAGCGCCTGTGCTGATAATGAATGCATTGTGATGCCCTCCATGTTTTGGCGCTGAGAAAGAAGGCGTGGATGCTCCCCTGCCAGGTGTCGAGCTACTGCATTGTGTAATGTGTTAAGAGCAACAACGGCACCGTGCCAAAACAAAGAAAAGAAAGAGAGGTGCTACGTGCATTTGGGAGAGTTGCTACAGTTACCAGTGAGAAGATAAAACACAAAAGCAGGAAGTCTTATCAGACACCAAGACACCGCACAACAGTGTACATCTCTTTAAACAGGGCTTCACGTCTCTGGAGCGTTACTACCACAGCAGTGACTCTGTCTGTCTGCCTGCCGTGTAAACAGTAGAATTAGCAATGGTGCAAGCTACTTCACCTGTGTGTGTGTGTGTGTGTGTGTGTGTGTGTGTGCGTGTTAGTTTTGCATCGATTGAATACAGTGTTTCCCGTTGATGTTGCCCTGCAGAGCAATGCATTTTTTTGTTGCCAAAACTAATAACGCTGTCATTTGTTGACTAAACTAAATGAATAAAGTTTGCATAGTTATTCTAAGCCCAACCATAAAAGTGGTTTTGTTGCATAAACTTAACTTTATGTACATATTTAAAACCCTAACCCTGATGTTTTTCTTAAACCCAACATTAGGATGAGTTGCCTAAACCTAAGGGTTAGTACTTATTGTTAGCCAAAACATGAAGTTTGTCCTAAACCTAACTAATTGCTTTTGTTGCCCAAACTTAACTTTACTTACTTCTTTGAAACCCTACGCTGATGTTTCTCTTAAACCCAACTAAGTGGCCCAACTTTGTTGCCTAAACCTAAGGTTCGGTACTTACTTGAAACCCCTCCATGATGTTTCTCCTGGCTTCGATTGAATACAGAGCACTTCTGGCTAATGTTGCCCTGCAGGGCGTTGCGTTTCATTTGTTGCTGAAATGAATCCGGAGGCCTGACTTTCTTTCGCTGCGGCGCTAGAGTTGGTCAGGACTAGCCGAGCGCTCGACACTAACCCTAACCGGGTGCGTCGCTTCCTCCTCCTCTCCTCCTGATCTTCTGTCACTGTGCAACAGGAGCTGCTGCTGGCAGCGCCATGGCAACACACGGTGCCGTAACAGCAGCCGTGTCTTCTGCCGGATGACGGTAATATAATAATATTATTACCGTTTGTGTGCCGCGCGCCATTCTCATCAGAACTGGTGTCGTGTTCTACTTAGAGGATGCGTGCGGCTCTTTGTGCTCCACGTCTGCTGCTGCACTGGAGCCGCTTTGATGAATAGATGAAAGTGATGAGAGCGACTTCGGGGTCTTGTTGCTCATCTACTAATCATCTCGTTACACCGCATTAATATTTCACTGCATTGTGCCTCGGAGATAATTCCCTGCATATTCATTATACTTTTGAGAATAAAGCAATGTTTTGTTTTCCGTTCTACGCCAGCATCCAGACTCCCGGAGCTACGCGGCGCTCTGTTCCACGCTAAAGAAAGAGCCATCCTGTGGCGGGTCTGCGTCTTTGCTCTGAGCCACCCGGGCCTCGCTGTGGACTCCTCAAAAGGTGGTAGAAAACAAACCAGCGCCGTCTCTTCAGCTCGCTGAGGCAGCAGTGAAGGAAGGGGTCCTGCTACACTCGCATATCGGGGGTGAAACCAAAGTACAGAGAAGAAGAATGGAGAATAAAACGGTAACTTTGACAATTACAAATGTGTTTCCTTTGAAAGGTCTGCTGGAGTTTGTGTAGTTCATTCAGGTCTCTGCTAGTCCTCTTGTTCCATCACAACAGCTCATTATGCAATGTGCTTCTCTTCGCTACCTGTAGATGTTCTTTGTTTGGACCACGCTGACACTAGATGAGACCTCATTCTGTGATAGTACACACAACAGAGTACTAGCACACGATTCATAACTGTGAGCACTTCCACGAAACCAAGTCTGTCTAATAAAAGCTTAAACCACCCACTGACAATTTCACAAATCAGCCTCCCAGTTCCATGGCGACGGAGAAGACCCGTCTCTTTATAGTTATGAGCATTCCATCTCCATAATCCTGCTATAGAAGCAGGCTACCATTTAAAATGTACACTCTAATCCAGCTCCTGTTAGCTGTTTGTGCTGGAAACCTACCATGTGAATGTTGAGCTGATGGTTGCTCTGTCAGCTTTCCCTGCATAAATAGACGTTTTGACGGAAATCACCACGGAGGGTCTGGTGTTTGACTGAGACTGTTGCCAGAGTCCAAAACCATGGTGTCAAAAGCCTCGGGTTATGTCAACAGGAAGTGTGGTCCAAGCAGGACCGGGGCCATCCGCAGATCACGGTCCCGCTAACGCAGCGTCTACCGGACCTTATAAAAGTCTACTGTTGAATCAGGATGTCATTCAATGTGCCGGGGGAAATTCAAATTACTGAGCCCGCCGTTAAACAACAGCTCCCATCACACCGAACAAAAGACGGCATTATATCAAATCGAGCAGTAAACAACATTCCCATCAAATTCCGAGTCTGGTTAGTCAAGTTAGGCCACACAAGAGCTCTGTATGCTGCAGAGAGAGCTCCGTACGCACACACACACCACGGCAACGTGACGAAGGAAGCGCTCGATCTGACCAAAGCCTCGTCATGTCAGGGCTGAAAAACCTAAGTTTACGCACTTATTCTAAGCCATGATGTTTTTCTTACACCTAACTAAATGGTTTTGTTGCCTAACCCTAAAGTTTGCGTACTTATTTGAAACCTCACCATGATGCTTGTCCTAAACCTAACTGAGTGTCTTTGTTACGGCTTGAAAGTCTTGCTGAGCTACACACTTAAAAATCAATAGATTAAATTCCGTGACTGTGGTTAGACTGGGCTGATGTCAACCTGTGTAAAAGGTTTATCAGTATTGTATAACCACATTTACTGACTGCATATCTCTAACCATGTCATAATCCCATCAATGTCTCCTCTCTTAAAAAGGCTGCATCTCAGGTATAGTGCAGCTATGGCCACCGGACCGACAGAGTTTATATGGCAGAGTGTACCGTGAGCAAAAGAAACGGGGGAATATTATGGAAATGTGACCTACTGGGTATGCAAATACACAGCATAAGCTCACCGAAAAAGCGCTCACGGTGCTGGAAGCTCTGCAGAGCAGACAGCATGGAACTGTCAACAAGACATGACTGGTGGCGGCGTCACATTCCCCCGGATGTGAAGGACTTGACAGCTGGCCTGTTTCAACAGCAAATGATGAACACATGTGAGGCGAACAAATACGATACCCCTGGTTGGGAAATATGCAAATACAGACAAAAGTGAGGTAATAGATTTTAGTGCCAGTCACCAACTAGTCTTTACCCGTCAGTTTCACATTTTAATATGTATACAGACGCACCGCTTCCTCTTAATTACAGGATAAACCCTTCATCTATGTGACCAATCCGCTGTTCAAACCGTAAGCCCTGGTTTCCAGTCACCATGTTGAGTCATGAGTGACAAGTACAGCCCGACCAAAGGAAACGCAGCAGGTCAAACCAACAGTGAGTGAAAGTCTAACGATAAGTGGAACACACAGAAACCAGACAACAAGGACGCCTCCGTTACAGCACAGCGTAGTGCACGGCCGACGGGTGGCAGCTGAATAGGAGAAGTGGAAAAAAACCCAAATATGACTTCATTTGACCCATTTGTTTATCATCACAGGTATAAAAAAAACAAAAAAAAATAAAGAAAATGACATAAGGAAACTCGAGTCAGCAAACTGTGTCGCACAAAGTGATGTGAAGGTCTTTACTCTTGTTTTGGGGCTGATGACGCTTCGCTCATCTCATTTAGACTCATGCATGTTCCGCCCGTTGCCGCTGATGCTCCACATCTCGACATTGTTAAGTATTCCACTCAAACCTCTTCTTAGCGAAGAGGTACAATGTGGCGTCTGTATTCGGTACCTGATCAGTGCAGGGGTGAAGCAAAAACCCCCGTACAGTTTCTCCACCGGGTCCAAACGAGGCCGAGCAGCGTTCTTCTACAAGAACATCAGAAGAAGGTTGGATATGGAAGAGATGTCCACAACGACGCCCCGATGGGAGGCGATCTGGGTACATGTCGCTGGAGGGAGAAGCTCCACTCTGATTGTACTGTTGTATCACAGAGTGGGCAGAGTCTTGCAGTGGGTCCAAAAGACTGCAGAGTCTTCTCTCTCTAGCGAATTGCATCATGACAAAAGTGTCCCATCAACGTTTAAGTAAATATAAGAACAGATCAGACTTAAAACACCTGATGGGGACATCTTTAACCACAGCTGTTTAAAGACAAAGAGTGACAGAGTCATCTTGATGGGAGACCTCTTCCTCAGCGCCTCTCAATGCAGGCTCCATATGCACGCTCGCTTTAGACCTGGTCACATCTAGGTCTGTGGCTTGTTAGTTGTTCAGCTCTCTTTCAGACAACCCTTATATATCATATACATACAGACTGGAGTAAAAGAGCCGAAGACGCCTGAAGCTGCTGAAGCTGCTGAAGACTGGGATGTTGCCGTTTAGTGGGGTCGGCAGTAAAAGCAACATTTTGACGTTAGTCTGTCAATAGATTTATGTTTATTTTGAGAATATATTACATCTAAAATGTCTTAAGCAAAAGATAAGGGTGGTTATTTTGTAGTGCCGCCCAACACAATATACAGGTTAAACTTAATTCTATATTAAGTAGATACGCTGATATAGAAATGTGTCACTCAAGCTGTTCCCTTATCATTTGCGGGTACATTAGACCATTGAAGGCTAAATTGCGTATCGCTAAGCAGCTCGGCTTTAAGGCAGTATTTTCTAATCTATATGGTAGTAATGATTAAGTACCTTGATCCTAGTATTTCACGCGGTGCATTAGCCAAAGAATTCTGACGATGAGCAGTTAAGAGCAGATATGCAACTTCAAAATATGTTCCTTTCCTTGCTGGAGAGAAATTAAAACATAAACCACGTCACTCAAACATTTCAAACCGGCGAAGAGGAGAAACATACTAAATATAAAGTGTAGAAGGCTCAGGTACTTGAGAGCGGATCGATTCTAGCGGGTAGTTGAGTACAGACAGGTGCATGGAAGAGACTCTGAACACTCAAGTGGAGCAGACAGACAGGACAGAGCTGGTGGTAAATAATGAAAGGAGACGATCGCGGAGCAAAAATAAGTCGAGAGAGCCTGGCTCACTCGATCATTCCGACCGTGTGCACGCCTCCGCCATCTGCCACATGAAGCATATCTGGTCATCTTCACCTTCTTTCAGTATTTGTATTATTGCTGTGGCGTTTTCACTGAGCCACAGAAACTCCGTTTCCTGCTCTCCTCTTTGGCTCAGCCACCGAAGGAAAGACCAACGCAGGGCTGAGGTTGCTGTGGTCTTTGGACCGTTTATTCAACTTAAAAAAAAATTAAAAATAAATGCTGCCCAACACAACCACAGGCTTCTAGCATCAACCAGCAGCTGCACTGGAGGGATTAGAGATAAGTGCCTTGCTCAAGGGTATCTCGCTGTTAATCGTTCTGGGAGGAGAGGGAAAGCGAGATTAAAGATCACCAGATGGCTCGGAGGTTTGAACTAACAACCTCCAGTGCACACATAACACTGGATCGCTTTACTACATAGTAATAACACAATGAATGTGTTAACATGTACCATGAATGCAACCAGGGATACCAACAGAAGAACACAGAGGTGAACACAGAGGTGGCCTGCTGCAATTATGAACTGAGCAAGAGAAAAAGAATCGCACCCCCCCCCCCCCCCCCCCATCTGTATCTTACTAAATGAAAAATAGAGCAGCGTGACGGGGAGACCTCTCCCGGCGCAGGCAGACAGGTGGGCAAGACTGGCGGCACTTCTGACTGCCTCTCTGACGTAACGAGTGACGGGCTCGGGCTCACCGCGGGTGACACATTACAAAAGCAGGGAGGCAGGAAGTGGGAGAAAGAAAGGAAGAGAGAAACTCCCCTCCCCTCTTGAGCCTCCGGGAGGCCGCTGGACTGGAGAAAGCGGAGGGGAGGGAGGGGAGGGAGGGGAGGGAGGGGAGGAAGGGGAGGAAGGGGAGGAAGGGGAGCGGCGGCGGCTTATTGTTTGAGCTCCCTGCGCTGCGGTTCCAGTGTCAGCACACACTCGACCAGGCCCGGCTATTTATATCCTC
>NW_027176705.1:17286709-17354317 GCF_023349555.1 Cebidichthys violaceus
CCTCACTGAAGTGATCATGAAATGAGATGTGTTGGGTTCTGGGTGGATAACCACCGCGGCGGGAACAACTACTGGGGAGAGACCCTGTATCCGGAGGATAAAACAGAGTTGAGTTTTCACAAGCAGACTACTAAAGAGGCCCCCCCCCCCCCTGCAGTAAACCCTCACCAGTAAGGGAGGTAACCCCAGCAGTGTATCAGAACATCTGGCCAACAAGCAGAACAGAAATCTGCAGAAATGTGTTCCACTGTTCGGCAAGCAGCCGTCCATCCTCGTCCACTGCAGGGGACGTTAGCCATACGGAGCTGGCTAATGAGGACAGGTCAATAAATGAAAGCTGACTGTCTAGCTGACTGTCTAGCTGCGGATGTATTTTAAAGATTTTGGAACTTCTTGTATTGCTGCTCAAGAATTTGTTTCCATACAAGAATAATAAAGCAATGTTGATTCTTTTCTTAAACACTTTGTCTTATCAACACTAGTACTCTTATCGGTTTCTTTTTGATTATATTCTGAGAAAAAAAAGACAGAGGGGAACTATGCACATGCACAATAATATTCTGAAAATGATATCCTGGTTCTTTACTAGGTTACATATTGCATGAAACAACCAGAACACAGTTTATTCCAGGCATCTGTTTGGATGGAGATTGTCTCTTAATATGTCGTAGTTCTCCTACTGCGTTCTGTAGTCTGCGTTTTGACACTCACAAAAACTATACTGGTTAATATCCATATCTGCTACAAGAGTATATTACTGATTTAGTCCAGTTAATGAGTGCATGCAACAACTCCCATGCAGAGCGGAGATATCCTGAGTATGAATATAGAGTATATAACAGAATGCACGCATGCAAAGCCAACGAGCGAGATGAGCATAAAAGTTTAACAAAAAGGCATTGGCCCACATGTGGAGTGGGGTGAGTGGTAACGAGGATCCAAGTAAATAATTGAACTCATTAGATACTGGAGAACAGGATGCCAGCTTTGGAGGAGACAGAATCTGACAGGGTTTAGCTGAAAGCCTTCTTCAGATACAGATCATTTCACTAAATGTTCAACATGTACAGCTGTGATTGAAAAGGTCTGGGCCACAGGACACACGGTGCCGATCAGGACTTTCTTGTGCTCCTAGGATGTGCGTGTATGATGAAACGGGAGAGGATAAGTCCTGAAGAATGATCCGTGTGCCTCGTATCTCTAAATCCATCATTCAGTATCTCTTGATGCAGCCATGATGCTACCTTCCTCTCGGTAAGTCATGGGCCGGAGTATCAAACGTGCCCAGATGTAGGCAACAATAAGCATCTCTATGCTGCGCAGCTTTTTGATCCCTCAATTGAAAACATCAGAAAAAGAATGTTTGCTTTGATGAAAGAAAAAAAGAAAAGATAGCCTGAGGGGAATTTCTACGCAAAGAAAACATGTTAAATAATCTTCCTTTCATAGAAAAAGCTGTGCTGGAGTAGAGACCTCGTTCAGGTCACTTAGCCTTCCAGCGCTCTGTGACTCTGACATTAAAGCAGAAGCATTTACGTCCATCTCTGTGAACCTGAGCGATGCACTTCAAACACCACTCTGGAGTGCATGGGACGGATAGAAGAGGAAGCACTGGAGACGGGATTCATTGTCACTATCGGCATCATCAGTGATGCTTCCTGTGATCTTTTTAGGACATTCCCAATAATAGTTTACTATGTCTATAAAGGGGGAAACCCGTCAACTCCATACTGACTGCACTACTTCCTCTTTGTCTCCACATATTGGACTACAGTGAACCGGGACACAAGCGCTGTTGTTGTTCAGGGACACAAGAGGTCACACTGGAGGTGAGCATGGGACGGCCCCGGTCTACTTCCTGTTTGAATAGGGAACTCATGTCCTGAGCTCAGAGATCAGTCTGACATGTCATCTATGTGACAGCTGCTTTCATATATATACACTGCATGGAGAAATCACAACCTACTGACACATCTCAACCATCTCAGGCTATATATAAATCATCATGTCGCACAAATGCTTAATAAAATGACGTTACAGTTGATGCCTTTTTTCTTTTTTTGTTACGGCTCTTTAATGCACATTTTGAACAGATTCCGTTTTTCGAGGTGAGGGCGGTTTAAACCAGAATCATCACAAAACAAAACCTCGTTACTGAAGACAATAAGAGCACCAGGCTGAGGTTAGACATGAGGCTTGAGAAAAGTACGGTCCTGGTCATCAGCATTACTTCACACAGGGAAATGACCAAGGCGACAACACCAAGCAGCAACTGAACTTATCACAAGAAGGGGACGATCTTATCGAACTAAATGACACTTATTAAGTTACTTTATAGGTTTTCTTATTAGATTCAATCCTACTATAGTTATGGAAACAGCTTCCCCTGTTTAAGCCAGATAATATAGTTTTAGTGAGGAAGGTAATGTGGGGAGGATTTGACAGGAACACTGTATTGTGAACATTTATATAAAGGTGGCAGCTGCATGTTTCAAAGCACAATCTGACAACATCATGGTATCTACATCATACTGTAACACCATTAGTTGGCTGTCCAACCTGGGCAACCTGGGCCGAACACAACCGGACATGATCGATGCTTCAACAATATCATGACTGATGACAGACCAGTCAAACAACGACAACACTACAGTGCAGCCTCAGATCTTTGATTGGACATGTCAAAAGTGGTCTCATGTGTCTTCTGAACGGATCCTCTCAGAAGGAAGACGTGTCTGACTGTTTCTTTAATTCAAATCAAGTGTTGCACAACCCCAAAAAACACAGGCTGACCAGTCTTTGCATCGTGTGTAGGTGGTTATAATAAGGCCGGTGACTATGTTCCATTCATGTGTGAGAGCTGAGAACACTTCACAATGGTGGTTCTGAATGATCCCCTCAGGTAGAGCATGGTTAAGTGTATAATAAACCTTTCAGCGGCAGGTTTAGGACCCGGTGGGGGTCGTCTGGGCTGATAGACCAGGCTCCTCAGAGGATAGCTCTACCTCTCAAATGTGGCAAGCGCAAAAACACACATTTTCTTCGGTGATACTTTTGACAGTCGTGTTTGGCAAGTAGTAGACAGCAACATGTTGTTGTTTTGTCTCTCTGATGCATGGATGGAGTCCATAACCTTTTAACACCGCCATAGGACCAGTAGCAACACATGAACAGTGCAAAGAGGAAACAGTCACAATGAGATAGGACTTTTCTGAAATGGCACAGTCACATTTCTCTGTGTGAGAAACAGTTCCCGGTGGGGAGTCTCCGCCTGCCGTGGGCGTGTCTAGTGAGAGACTGGGCTCTACTCATTGCCTACACTGTGCAGCTCACCAGCAGGCGTGGCGGTAGAAGCTTCCCGGCCCGCCAAGGAGCCGCCTGACTGCCCGGCCGCTGCCCAGATGGAGAGGCCTCGCTGGGCTTTGCGCGCAAGATGGCAGCCACAATGCCACTATTCTACTGGGCGGAGTGATCACTGGGAAGGAGGACATGGAGGGGGGGGTCGCCTCTATCCCAGCTCAGCAGGTGCTGAACAGAGAAGAAGAGTCACAACAGCAAAACAGTAAAAATAAAGACAAAAATGTATCTGCAGCTGTTTTGATAATGGATTAAATTTGTAAGACAAAGTACTGAAAGTTGTACAGAACTAAAATGTCTTAAATGTGAATATTTGCTGTTTTTATTTATTTATACATTTTTTAAATGAGCTTTCACAGACAGTAAATTGAATATCTTTGGGTTTTGGACTGTTGAACAAATACCAAACAATGAATTGATTCGTCTTGATAATAATCTGCACATTAACTGATCATTCAGATAATCAGGTAATTGCAGCCCCAACAGAGAGGCATATGTAACTAAATAAACACTATGTGTTGTATATTTACATCACACTACAAACAACAGTCTGATTAGTATGATGAGCAGGAAGCGCAGTACAGTTTTAGTAGGAATCATCCAAAGGAAGGCAGATGTGATGCACCTCTGTGGTCTCTACATAACGTTCAAAAAGAGGAGGCATTGCAGGCGAGATGCAGATCTGCTGCCAGTTTCACTTTCCATCACTCTTCCTAAACAAGTGGACCGTGGCGCCGCTCCGCTCGCCACTTTGCATCTCGCAACGTTTGCAATAAACCTGCATGACTGGGGATGAGCACGAAACCTTATCAGACACAATAGAAGGCATCATGGTGCGCGCCGCTAACACGCTGTACGAGGCTGCTGAAACGCACACATACGTCCGTTATGTTGAATGCATCTCTGCAGAGGGACACGGCCTACCGTGCAGAGCATGTCCGTGCGCCATCTGTGATGTCCTGTAGCTCGTGAGCGTCAGTATACTGTTAAGCTCTGCACCGGCGTCTCCACGATAAATCCCCCTCTCTGTTATTGCACTTGCTGCTGATTAAAGAGACAGCGGACATCGGGGAGAAGGGGCCGGAGGGGAGGGACGGGACTAAACGCGGTCATTGTGTCGAGGTCAGCAGGCCCTTGGACGGGCTTCAAATGTGCAATGAGATGGTCAGCGTACAGACAGAGGAGCCATTACTTCCCTGCTGAGAGCGCATGAGACGGGGCTCAGAGCTTAACGCAAGACAGCAACGCGGCTCAGCCCCTCGCAGCTTTTAGGACCAGACAGCGAGGGTTTACCCCCCCCTCCTCCTCGATAAAAAAAGGACAGAGCTGACATGAAGCCGGCCTGCAGACATATCCGGTGGACATGGCCCGTCACCTCTAGTCCTCGTCAAGCTGCACCTCGATTAGATACCCCGATCGAGCCATCAGCCAGTCGGACAGACGGGGTGAGAGCTATTGACCAAGAGAAGAACTTAGTGTGGCCGAGGCCACCTTACTAGATGAGCCCGCCTCAACAGATGGGAGAGCTGCACAGTCTCACTGCTGAGATCAGGGCTGAGTCACGCTGGTGCATTACACGCTGAAATAAGACATTTGGTGCTTATTAATCCTTGCACCAAGGCGTTCATCGTCTCTCCTCCGATCGCAGCCTCTTGCGGCACTGCGTCCGACCCACCGGCAGCAGGTCAGCCCAGACAAACGCAGCAAATGGATCACTAGCATGGTTCGGTCCGGTCCACCAGATTCCTCTGGAGGATAACGAAGGCCGAGCCCTCGCGCCCTCCACCTCTCACTGTAATCAGCGCAGCAACAGTTCAGACAGGTGGGCATCATGATGAGGAAACAACCGTCTCTCAGAAACAAACAACGGACACCTGCTCGAATTGACCGATGTTCTTTCATCACAACTTTTAGACAATCACACACAGAATAATTGCAATTCTGAAGACATACTTGTGTTGCAAACTAATTGTGTGTCATAATCAAATCAGACTGTCCACTTAATGTCTCTATCCAGATTATAACGCAAATGACTAGTCAGCCTCAAGTTGACTAAAAACCAGTGATCAAAATAGACAACAAGGAGGGATGACGTTTCAGATTTTGAGCAGCAACAGGTCAGATAACAAGCGACTGCTCTGAGATAATACGCTACGATGATTAGATTTGGAGTAGGATTGTAAGTGCATTGAGCAGAGCAGTGGTGCATTCTTCATATACATGTGCATTCTTCATAAACATGTGCATTCTTCATAAACATGTGCATTCTTCATAAACATGTGCATTCTTCATATACATTCTACAGAACACAGCAACACTGTGTCAAGCAACTATGCAGGCCTGCTATAGACACTGCGTCGCTCTCCTGGGTCATGCCACGGCTTGCAAAGGTATGTACATTTCAGGTAGACAGTCCCCCCAGTGACTTGTATGTCAGTGGGGGGGTGGACTGACAACAGCCCAATTTAATATTTAGTTACCCGGAGTATTAGCCACACGCGCTGAAGTGTCGTTGAGCAAGACGCCGGAGCTCTTCCATCTCCATGACGGTGCTCAGGGGCCTAACCTGACCTTAAAGCCATCTTTATAAACAGTATGATCATAACACCGCTGCTGATGGTTTTAACCAACTCTCTGCTCTCATTATGAACTCTTTTAAAGCACGTCTCCACCACAACACAGTGACGTGTATCTGAAACAAAGACGAAGGCTTAAGAACGTTACAGGGGAATACACACGATATCAAACATCAGCGGAGAGACACAGGTCAGTGTTTCCTCGATGCAAGGGGGCTGAACCTCAGCTACAGCCCCCCCCCCCCCCTCTGTTCTAGTGCAGCGTGTAGGTGGCTAACACATGGGCCCATTATCGGACAGTCTCGTGCATCATCATTTATTACAAAACAACAACAACAGGCCCAGACCGCAGAATTGGCACCAGTTTGACATACATTTGTTTTTTATTTCGACGACACACCAACTGTCCCGCTACGGTCAGTTCAACGACATTTTACCAACACACACACACACACACACACACACACACACACATCCAAAGCGACGCCTCCGCCTGTAGCACAACGCTGCACGGTGCCTTGTTTAACCGACTCTCAGCTTAATATGTGGGATTCCCTTCAGCACTGAACCGCACCGTGTCAACACATGTGTGCAGACAGACAGAGGATACAGAGAAAGGTAAACGGTCAAAACCATAAAAACGTTAGCCGCGACCAAGACGTCCGACTATGGAACCAGAGGAGAGGAGGGTGGGTGACTCGGAGGTTTTTTTGGCAAAGCCGCAACCCCCCCCCCCCAAATGAAACACATTGGTAGGTAACATAAAGGAAAACACAAATGTCTTTAAACTGTTACCTTACACTATCAGGTGTGCATGTGTCTACTGCTCTACTGTCGGCATCGGGGAGCAGACCGGAGGAGTACAAATCTGTTCGGACCTAGCATAAACAGTGTCCGATAACGGGTCTCGTGGCGTTACATTGTACGTTAACTAGCAGCTAACGCTAGCGCCCTCATATGGGTTTATAACGTTAGCTCTGTGCAACGTGAACCCGTCTATCACAACATGTCTGAGCCCTTCGGTGGACGTGGAGTAAACCACGGTCAGATACTGAACAAACAGCAATAACGATGCCGTCCCCCTGTGCGCTAACGCGTTCACCGAAGCTCCCCGAGCTAAAAGCGTTGCAGCAGCAACACAACGAGACAAAACAGTGACTGCGCTGTGGGCAACTCACCTCAAAAGATACCGCTGTGGTGTCGACCAGATGTTGCTGCAAATTAGCGATGAAGGCCCATTAGGATGACTCCTAAGGTTGGGGGGTGGGGGTCCAGGTTTAGCGGCGTTGAGGTTAGACAATCCCAGACGTGGCTTTGCTTTGACGTTTGTCCGTACTCGGTCTGCATATGTGTGTATGTTTTTGCGCGTGTGTGTGTGTGTGTGTGCGTGTGTGTGCGTGTGTGTGTGTGTGTGTGTGTGTGTGTGGCGGAGCTCTGCGAGGCCTGGTGCTGGAGGAAATGGTCTCCGCTCCGTCAAGGGAACACGCATGCGCAGAGGAATAGCGTAGCCACGGGGGGCGCGAGCGGTCTGCTAGCACAGCCGCGTGGCCAACAGGTGGTACTGTCAACTGATGTCGGACTTGTTAGGGAGGGAGGTTTCCCCTGAGCCGTCTGCCTGCATGTCTCAGACCGGCTCAAACCACAGTATGTGGGAGAACATGACGGTGTATACATGCTGTAACATACCGGTACATAACCGACTACTGTATCCGGGCCAAGTGGCTCAAACTGGACTCCCACACTAGTGATTTTTATTGACTATCTTCCCTAAGGGTAACCGATGTGACTGTGTGTTGTTAATTATGCATTTAAAAACAGCTGTGTGGTGGCAGTAGAATTAGCTACTGTTACAAAACACGCCGTTTCTGTCCCGTTACACATTCAATATGATACAGATAAATCCCACAAGCACCCCCTTATTCCACTCAGCACTTATTGTTTTCATACTAGCTTGTTGCACTTATTGTATTCGTATTCCTTATAGCACTAACTGTTTTTCTTGTTTCTGTACTTTGGCTCTGAGTTATGCTCTGCTTCAGGCTCTTAGATGCTTGTTTGGAAAAGGAAATGTACTCATGACTTCTGGTGACTAGTAGTTCTCTTGATTACTATGTTGAATGCACTTATTGTAAGTCGCTTTGGATAAAAGCATCTGCTAAATGACTGTAATGTAATGTAATTCATCGTTACTCTGGTTTGTGGGGATTTGATTAAATGCACATTTGTTTTGGGAATACACACCGCATTATTACGCATCTTGTCTGCCTGTTCCCAGTACAGTAAAATGTACATGCTGAACATTTCCTAAATAAACACGTTTGACCGATTACCATAAATACCACACTAATTATAAACAGGGGTCCTCCGTTGTTGGGTAATCACAGGTGTAGCTAATAACATTAATGATGGCTCCAAATCTGAGTTAGTTAGCTCAGAAAGCAAACATGCACCAAACCAAGGCCCTGGAAGTAGAACACCCGAATAAAATGCAGCCGGAATTAATGTTATTGCTTACACCTGTGTTTATCATGCCACAATGTGTTTAAATGCACGCTGTAAAAAACAAAAGGCCCATAAATCTCACACACACACACACACACACACACACACACACACACACACACACACACACACACACACACACACACACACACACACACACACACACACCACAGTGGGAAAAAGCACAGGTGCAAATGGTAAATTAGTGACGACTGAATTCCATTTAGCTGCTTCAGTTTCAGGGTCCTGGTGTCGCGCTTCCTGCCTCACTGTCCTGACTTCCTGGGACACTTGGAGAGAGCAGAGCAGTCGTTAGTCATTAGAAACACCTAAACATCTGCTGTAAACAGGCCCATTAGAACGTGTACAACTTAATTGCAGCGATAGAAGTATTCATATTAAAATGTCACTTTCAGAAATAGACTCCACTACAAGCATGTTATAATAGTATTATGATATATTGTAGATTAAGTAGCACAACTACAGCCACTCACCATGCAGAGTGTTATATTACTGGATAACTACCCGTGATGCGTAAATGTGCTCGGAGCATTTGAATGTTGCAGCAGCTCAAAAAGCCAACTCTACCTTCTTTACTGGGTAGCTGGATTCATAGAAACTGATCTTGAAATATCCAAAGTAGTAACAAGTTACTATAGCTGTAAAACAAAAATAGTGTATAAAATATAAAAATAGTGTATAAAATGACAGTATTTCCCTCTTAAATATAGAAGTATATAGTAGCAATACAAAGAAATACAGTATCGTGTCTCAAAACGGCACATCAGCGTAGTCGTGTTGTATTTCTGCAATGACCAAAAACGACATGTCTCACAACTTTAAACACGTTTTTTTTTATTTGCATATAAAAAGGAGCAGCCACCCTCTGCTTCTCGTCAGACGATCATGTAGCGCTAGAGACACGTTATCAACACGTTGTCAGACGACACGCGGCTCTGTCAGGAATAACCACGCAGGCTGGCTATAAATTAGTCAAACACCTCAGGTACAAAATGTCTTCAAGTTGACTACACTTCCAAAAAAAATGAGATACAAACCCATCGGCACTAAATTCACACGTTGTACATACCCCACTCACAATAATGAATCTCCAGATCCTCCCTAATCAACATGTACAAGGAATGTTTTATTTAAACACAATCACGATCACGTTTTAAGTGTTCCATTTAGTCTTTGCTGTGATGAAGACAAGCTTAGCAAGAGGCTGCAGCGTCTTAAACTGCTCCCGTTTCCCTGAGTGGAGGTTTGATTTACATTAATATTACAACAGATTACGCTTCATCTCCTCCAGCTTTTTGACTCTCAGCTTTTAACTTGAAGTACTTGATTTTTTGCTGTTGGAAAAGAAGTTCGGAACACGACGACTTGAAAAAAAAAAAATACCTGCATGATTTCAAAAGCGCGTAGCTGCCAGTCTAACATCAGCTCGTCCTTTAACGTGTAAAGTTTACAGTTTACTGATCTGAGGTTCTAACAGAAGAACGCTACGGCGACCAAACCAGAGGAACGGGTACTTCACTGGAGGTGGATGAATCTGAGGCGTCGAAATGGAAAATAATAATTAGGTTTCACTAAACCAAACTAGCTCTAATCCCTAGAGATGAACCTGGCCCAAGATGCTTTTGGTCCTTGGAATGTGTGCTTCAGAATCCTGTTTAATCTGCAAGACTTCAGAAATACAGAAAATGAATCCTCAGGGGTGCCAGCTACTACTTTTCATGTTCATCGTCAGTGGTTATGAACTCACCCAACCGGCAGAGAGAGCGCCATCGGATGTACTGCAAATGCAAATGTGACGTTTTTTACATTTTTCATTCATTGTTCCTGAGATGTAGTCCAAAAATAAATACAAACAATACAAATATAAATTCTGTGTGACAACCCATTATCAGTAAAACATGCTACAACCATTACTAGACAAAACACACCTATCTGAGTGAGTACAAAATTGCATTAAATGGAAAGACAATGGAGACGTGGGCCACATGAATGTCAGGTTTGGGTTGGCAGACGGCTTCAGGCCGAGCTGTGCACGGGGGCCACGGGGGCCGGACCGGCCTCCACATGCAGTCTGGAGGAGGAAACAGGAACCGAGCCTCTGCTGCTCTGACTGGTCACAGGGTCAGAGGTCACCGACTCCCAGCGCTTTGTAAACACATTCACATCGTCATCCAGAGCCCTTATCAAAACACGGCAAAGAACAGGAAACCGTTCCCTCTCAAAAACAAGAGGTGTCGCACGCAACGCGCAGCAACCACCCGCAACCACCACCCCCCCCCCCCCGGGAGATTCCAAAGGGGCAGCGAGGAAAGACCTACAAAATATGCTTCCAGTTGTACACTTTACTACAAAGTATTCTTTAGGTCATATTGTTGCTCTTCAGCTAACGCCACATACACAATCGTACCATTACCCACTGAATAGCAGACCGTTCCCTCCTATTGTGAGTTGGGAGTTGGGAGTTCACTGTCACGTTATGGCGTGTGTAGGGGAATGACAAATTTACATCCAAACGGTGAGTGGTAGCGGATTCCAACTTCCTGGAAAACCAGTTTAGGGATGCCAATGTCACAGAGGTAGACCCTGCTCTCCGTCTCGGCTAACGGTAAAGGAAGGCCTAAAAAGAGGGTCCACTTCGCCTCGACAGCCTGATGCTGGCCGCCGATCGCGGGATCGATACTCAGGACGGGAGCCCGGTTCTGGTTGGCCCAGTCGGCGGCCGATTGGTACCAGGACTGCTCCCTCAGCAGTGGGTTCTCGTGGCAGTCCAGACAGTTGATGACCAGGTCCACCGGGCTCGTCGGCAGGTCTGGGACAGAGGAAGAGGAGAACGAGGCATGAAGATGATGAACAACGCGTTTCAAAAAGGTGCCTCACAAAGACATAATACTAACAACTGAAACCAGGAGACACTCCTTACTATCCATGTAAATGAACGATAAATGTGTGGAGTCATAAATGATCGTCAATAATGATGCAGTGTGCCTTTAATGCCGCTGCTCCACTAGAGGGCGACATTTATCTGTGCTCGTCTGTTCCAACAGGACAGCATGAGCCGATCCTCTCACTCAAACTGAATGACAGTCACAGGGCCACCAGCACGGCCCTTTCCATCAGCGTCACTAACGATCCACATCCTCTCTGTTGGTGTGTTCTACCTTTGACGCTGGCCACCTGCTTGCTGCTGGTCTTGCTGTAGAGGTGGACCTCGCCGGTGACCGAGTCCTGCATCTTGACGAAATTGGGCAAGAACAGGACGACCTCCACTCCGTGGTTGGCCAGGTGTCGGCCACAGCTGACCCCCTGGGCTCCCTGGATGTGCGGCCCACACAGGAGGACCACAGTGGGCCTCTGGTGGACGTTTTTGGGGGTGAGTCTGGGGACGTTCAAGGGATGACGATATTAACCCAGGAAGAAAGACATCCGATGCAGTATTCATGAGTTGATCAAACAAACTGCATCATCTCCAACATGCTGACTGGACGACATCAGACATGTTTGTTTAAAGACGCCACAACACACATGTAACAATAAGAGGTCGCTACAGGTAGTAGCATACATTTTGATTGATGTGTAGTCATCACTGACAAAATCAAAAAACATTCTAGGAAACATCAATAACAAAGCTAGTGGTAGTCAGAGGTAGACGTGTAAGAATGATCTGATGGGAGGGTTCGGGTTAACTTATGGTCTCATTTATAAAGTATTTAACGTGTGTATACGTTTGTAGAAACATGCATAAAACAAGCTGGGATTTATGAAACCTACATCTCTTTAAAATGTCTGGTTTACATCTTCAAGATATTATAATAAGAAGATTAGGAACGTTCATTCACGCACAGATTCGCTCTCATAATTCATATGGACTGTTATGAGTTGGGTTGCAGTGGTTTGTAATTTTTACAAAGTGGGTCCCGAGAAGAAAAAAAACCCAACTGTAGCTTTTGTTGTAATCACAGGCACTGTAGTGACGAAGATGAAGATGGCACACTGTTGTCCACCATCTTATTTCTAATCGCAGCGTTAAAATGTTACTCAGCATACAAGCAATACATTCATTTAAAGCTTGATTTAAAGCTTGAGTATCTGTACACCGAGTAGAACTTGGATGACAGTGGAGCGCCACTGTGGTGCCAGGGACTCTGTTACAAAATGACACTTGACCTGAGCAGCAGTTCTAGAGGAAACTTGAGACACACAAGTAGTAGAGTGCTGCTAAACTGATGAAAGAATCGGAGACAATACATACGAGCCTCTGATCTTAAATACACTGTAAAGGTAAACGACACAGAACAGGGCTGCTTCAGCCTTTGGATGTTCTTGACCTGCCGTGTGACTGCTCACCGTGTGACTGCTCACCATGTAACGTATGGAGGAACATGGTAACACAGATGAGTGCCATGGCAACTGGAAAAACATGACATGAAAACAAAAGGTTGGACGGACCTGCTCTGATGATGGTAGAGCTACCCAGAGAAGGACTTTCTGCACATTGTTGCGCAATCTTCTTCTAATTAAACCGGCGACGGTGGCTCTAGTCGCAGTGCGCTGCACATCCGACAGGGTCAGTCGCGTACGCCGCTCAGCAGACGTCGCACCAGAGCCCACGGTGGCATTTCTCACCTGTTTGGTCCGCCCAGCAGAGTGAGAGCCATCTGACTGGAGCAGACGCCGGTCATCTCCAGCCTGCGCTCCAGAGAAAGGCCCCAGCGCTCTGCAGCTGCCAGCAGACGCTTGTGAAGCTCATAGGGGACGCTGGGAACCACCAGGCCTGAATCTGCAGAGAGGCGACACAGAGGGGAGGTGGAGAGCACGTTAACGCGGTTCTAGACACGGTCTCACGTCTGATGCCACGCAACAGAAGAGCGCGACAGAGCAGATGAAAACAAAACACAAGGCGCAGAAAGATCATTTCTGCACCAACGATGAACTCCGTCAGTAACATTCCTCTGTTATCCTGTCAAGCCAAATGGCAAAACCAAGGAACCTGAACCTTGCCTGGCTTATTGGTAAATGTTGTCCTCTGGTAACTTTCCCATAAAAACGACTTCTTATTTTATGTCACAGTGGGATAAACGCCACCAGGTTTATCTGATGTACGCCTAAATGTTTAATTTCAAAATCTCCTGAAAATACAAAAATAAGGACATTTGTGCTCTTACATTCCTGCATCCATCGGAATAGTCTGACGTGTATCGTATTCCTAAATTAGACCGGCACTGTCCTACATCTTCATAAGAACCATGTCATTTTGAAAAGCATCTCCTTAAAAAAAAAAAAAAAAACAACAAGAGGTGAAACCCAGAAACCTGACCCCTAAGATAACGACAAGCGCTGTGGGAACCCGCCCCCCCCCTTCCTCCTCCTCCATGACCCGATCTTGTTCCCATCACGGAAGATTCTCCATTTCCTCTCCTGTTTGTCGCTGGTGTCTGTTGCAACAAAGGGGAGATTGGCAGCCTTTACAAAACATGACAAACACGAGGCAGCCGCAGTGAGACGCCTATCCCCCCCCCCCCCCCCCCCCCCCGAGTTCACACGCACCAACCCCGCGGGCGTCTCACCAATCCCCAGCCCTGAGCCCTGGGGAGGACCCCCCACGTCTGCTGCCGTCTCAGTCAAAACATGCGGCGGGTTGGCGTGACAGCAAAGGGGACAAACATCACACGTGTGTGTGTGTGTACATATATGAACACCTGTATCCCAACGGCTCGTGGTGAGAGACTGGGGAGGACTAAACATGGGGGAGGCATGGCAGTACCAGTGGACTCAACCCGACCGATCTACCAAAGCACAAAACATCACTTTTTACCAACCAAAGTAATTCATAGACTCATTCTTTGGGTTGGAATATGTTGACTTATTAGCAGTTGTCTTTTCTGTTTAGAACCGTTTTCATGTTTTAATTGAAGATGAGAGATGAAAACACCTCCAAAACTCTCTTCACTGCCGAGTCCACTAGTTCTGTGCAACTATAACTACAACTACGACTACAGCAATTCACGCGTTTCACATTTGGGGCCCAACTCAGACATCGGGTCTCATGCAGGAATCGATACAAGAACATATTTTCAGGAACATATATATTCTTTGATTATCATATATTGTAATTATAATGACTGTATTAAATCCATGGGCTAAAAAATACTATTGGTCCAATTAAGATTATATAGAGTACAACACCCGCTCTTATGCAGTGTTCAGGGAGCTTATGAGGATAATCAGCCATACGCCTCCAATGTAGGATCAAGAGTGACTCATCCCGTTCCTTTCTTGCAACACACACACACACACACACACACACACACACACACACACACACACACACACACACACACACACACACACACACACACACACACACACACACACACACACACACACACACACACACACACACACACAACCTTTTTTTGTACACTCGCCCAAATAGCAGTGTGAGACTTGTAATTAGCAGCATGGCAGTGGCAGAGAGAGAAGCAGGCTCACGAGGGCTCACTGGAGGAACGAAAGTGACTGAGGAACGGTCGGCCACATCAAGCTCGTCTTCTCTTATCGTAACCATTTTTTTGAGAAGAACGCTTCAATCCATAACCTCGTCAGAATTGCTCTCACCTGTGTACTTCTTTTTTTTTTTTTCTTATTAGAGAACCACGACTCGGCCTTTTATCACTGTACAAAGTGAAGCGTGTGGAAGCCTTTAAAGAGCCCTTTTGCTAATCCCTAGCTGTCTATTGCCCGTGGCAGATCAGGAGGGTTGTGAAAGTCAAGCTGGGGGGGAACTGCAGGGCTCAGGATCCCTTTGATAAATAAAGCGGCTGGGAGGCAGTTAAGTCCTTAATGGCCTCCTACGGATCTCTGGCCTGGTAGCTGAGAACTTGGTGGCCTCGTCGTCGGCGTGCACAAATCTTCGCACTGCCACCGTTTCACCCTGGCATGCAACGCAGACAGAGTGACACCCCCCCCCAGTACACAAGATAATGAGTTATAAACACAGAGACTCATGCCGTGCCTGGCTGACATTCTTGCTTATCTTTAGGTCGGCCCCGTTCCCCTCCCACTATTCTTTATTGATACCGCACAAAGACTGCCACTATACGGCAGAAACGCCGATCCTCACGTGAGCGATAAGCACAGGAACGCCGACTGCCTCTTGTCATGCAAACGCTGCCTCCAGTGCAGAGCTCACAGGAAGTGGGAGTTGCACTCGTGCGCACCGATTGCTTTTCAACCATCCCGCCAGGTGCACGCACGCCATCTCCCACACACACACACACACACACACACACACACACACACACACACACACACACACACACACACACACACACACACACACACTGTGGTGCGAAAACAAAAACTCACCAGTCAACTAGCTGAACCGGGTAGCCTTGAGTATGCGGCAGCACTAAAATAAACTGAGCTGGAAGCAATCCTTCAAGCATGACAAGGGAACTGACGGGACTGAAAGCAATACACGCCGGCTGGATGCGGGCCATGTGTGACTGAGGCTAGTTCTGGGTTAGGGAGGGTTAGACGAGGCCATTCCTCTCCGCCGCACCGCCAGAGCTGAACTATGTTGACCTGCACTGTGAGGAGGCTGCACCATGAGCAGCTTAATGCGGTGATCTGAGAGACTCCCTTCTACTTTATTCCCCATTTTGGTCATATCTTTAAGTGCTCACCGTGTGTGTGTGTGTTTGTTTCTTAGCGGCGTTTTGCACAAATCAATAAAACCCTGCAACCCACTGACTTTCTGTCGGTAAAGTGTGTCTCCTTAGAGAGTGAAGGTCACTGCTCGTGTCAATAGCTTGAGTTTATGATAAACAGCTCCACTCTGACATCAGCACAGCACAAACTCTACACCTCTTCTGTCGCACTCTGAAAACTCATTTTGGTCCGAGTGCACCTTGGCCCATAAATACAAATGTTGATAACAAAAAAACCCGTATTTCTCTGTGGCACTACAGCATATTTAATGAAGTGGATGTACTTGTATGATTCTTGCAATTTGGGCTATTTATCCACATGGTTGAAAGAGTCAGCTTAAATATAATGCAAGAAGTTGCAAATCGTGACGTCAAAAACTCAAAGAATCTTTCTCTCACTATATTAAATGACATGTGAGGCCATCATTGCGTGGAACCACTGTTGATCTCTGGAATGTAAGAACGTTGTAACACGCGAGGCCTCCATCGGGTTCAATGAAGGTCTGTGGATCAGAAGGTCAAAACGGCAGCTTGAAGCTTAAACCGCGTCGCGTCCACCGCTGTCCTCTTCACCCGACAGCATGCAGTCTTCAGGAGGGGATCCATCCTGAGGTCACTGGGTCATATGGGTCACAATAACTTGTGACGACACACATTTCTTTTGCATTGTGCTTTCTCCAAAGCGATATGGCATAAATAAATAAATAAATAAATAAAAGAAAACCAGCTGACAGTTGGCTTGATTGCAGTCTGTGTTGCGGCCTGGCTCCTTTGCACCGACGAGGTTTCCACAGCTGGAGTCAATCACACAAGACAATAGCAGAACTAAACTTACACGGACTGCAAAAAAAATCTTTACACAGTTAATAGTCTATAGAAACAGGCCCGTCAAACACCCATGCCAGCGCGCTATGGCAACCCTCGCACAGAGGCGGGCACTTTGTTGTTCCTTCTCTGTTCTCATACTGTTGACTTATCTGTTTACTGGCAAAGATTCCGGGTCAAGAGCGCTGCGGTTTGTTCCTGCTTCAGAGGTGCTGTTTACGTAAGGCTGTGCGGCGGCACGCTAATTACAGAGCGCAGAGGACGGAGATTACGATGACAGCCCTGGGAAGCAGATCTGCCTGCACGGGAAGAAAAGGAGGCTGTGCTCGGTGGAGGTCTGCAGCTCCTTGCCGAGCCGCTCGGCGTCACCGCGGTCAGACTTGTTCCAGTCATCCTCTTATTGCTCAGGACGGGGGAGATGCTGCACGTACAACTTTGGGTGATGACCAGAGAAACAGAGATTTCACCAGAGAAATAACTTCCCCAACTTATCCCACCGTGGCAATGCACACTGCCTTATCTTGAGACCAGACACAGGCGGAGTTTGATCCCTCTAGTCGCGGTGCGACACCGACACCACCCTCCACCGTTCCTACAGAGTGAACGCCGGGGCCTGTCTTAGCATGCCATTAACTTATCTTGTGTGTGTATTAACCAGTTACATAACGCTCAGGTTCCTAGAGTAAGCAGAAGTGTGAAGGAGGACGGGTCCACCGTCTCTGTGGGACAAATAAAAGGGGGAGGCGGGTGGAGTCAAAATTCATGATGACCAGTAACCAGGAGGTTATGATTCCTGTCAGCCTGCCCCCAGGTGACCTTTCTCTGGCCAGTGCATCCACTGAGACCCCCCCCCCACACACACACACACACTTTATAGTGCATGTTGTTTTTCCTCATTGTGTTCAGCAGAATGAGACGCTTCGGCACATTCCTCAGTAAGCGCTTCACAGTATTGTGCTCAGGATCGAATGTTAAAAAAAAAAAAAAAAAAAGAAAAAAAAAAAGTCAACTTTTGGCAGGAGCTGTAACTGTGCTTCCAAACGGTGTTTGGTCAGAGATTAAACACGATCGAAAAATAAAATAGTCCTTCCAAAACAAACAGTGTGTGCACAAAGCTGGCACGCTCACTGATCAAACGTCCGTGGCGCCGTAAAATCCCCAAGACCCGCTCCGAACAAACCCCGACTCACATCATGGACACAAAACCACGTTGGACAAACTCTTCTCAGCACACCTGCAAACAAGCTGCCATCAAGTCCACAACAACAACAACAACAACAACAACAGCAGCAGCAGCAGCTTGTTGTTGTTGTTTGTGTGCTGGTCTGCCTCGCACTACTTTCTGACTTCCCTACTCCGTCTGTGGCATTCAAACCCAAACCCATTGGTACCTATAATGAAAACATAAATCTACAAAAAAAGGGAAAACAATATAGAAAAGGGCTGAATGAGTGTTTAAAAGAGATGGGCTCTGGATTGTATTTATCGTTATGCAAACAGGAGCAGAAGGTGTATTTGTTGGGGAGTATTTAAAGCTGGAAGACGGTGTTTAGGTGATTGCATTCACTCAAAATAAGTTTCATGGCGTTTGCTTACAAAAAGAAATGTGTAAAATATCACATATTTCTGTTCTTTTTTTTACTATAACTATTTGTTTTTCCACAGAATAGCAGCTCCAATCTTTCATGGGTCACATCAGGACCAACTACAGAACATCCGAGCAGAAAGCTGGCCGCCCTAAAACCTGACTGAACATCTGTCTTTGCAACAGTTTCAACATTTGTTGCTGCTGCATGGACTGAAGATACTAGATTAGAGGAACCAAGAGGCCCGAGTGTCACACGTGTGAGTGTCTGTGTACATGCGTTCACCTCTCACCGGTACAGTACTCTTTGCCCCCGTGCTGGGGCACCGTTATCTGCCGGTATACGACGGGCTTCGCCTCCAGGATATTCTCGTCATGGCGATAGGACAGGGGCTTCTGGTCGCCCTGCGCGCTGTGATGCTGCGCCCTGTTGCCGTGGCCGCCGGTCCCGTCGATCTTGGAGAAGACGGCGGCTTTGTCGAACAGAGCCAGGTTCCCCTCAAAGTCGAAGTCTGCCTCCATGTCGCCGTCGGTCCCGGCGCCGAAGCACTCGTCGTCCCTCGTCCTCGTCGGGCCTCCGTTCCTCACGCTGCTCTTCTTCTGTGTGGCCTGCGTCGCCCCTCTGCTGGTAGACGAACCCGTGGGGGCTGGAGACAAAAAGACACAAGTCAGGCATCCACCCGCACCCATGCCCCACCTTCAGACGCTCCGACAGTCCTTGTAATGCAACGTCATATTCGTCTCATCGTTTGTTTTGTCCACCGCTATCAAATCACCTTGGTTTTGTCATGCTTCACCAATAAAGAAAACTAAAATACTAAATTCACTTGGCTCACGTCCAGAGTACTTTGGTAGAAAGAAACATCACATTCATAATCACATCTGACTCATTGTGCAACGATGTATTACTGCAGTGACGCAACTAAAATAAATAAATGGAGAAAATCTGGTGTGAACAAAAATCCATATGGACTGCTTCATCTGAATGCAGAATGTTTACATAATAAGTTTGCTAAATTCAACTTTTCCACCCACATTATTGCACATTTAAGTTGTTGTTTAATATGTTGACCTACAATAATCTAATCAAAACCGATAATCGGTCTTGAATTCAACCAGTTGATAATGATTCAGTTGTATCTACGATAACCAGCAGTAACTCAAGTTTAAGGTTGATGCCCAAAAACATAAGGACACATTTTGGCAACACCTTACTTAAAGTCCCACTATTTAGCATACAAACATGGATATATGGCAGCAATATAGTTGTCAGCAGGTTAATGTGTTGGTCACCTACTATAACTCATAAATGGAGGCTGGTGTATGAACTTAATTTATGACAATATAGTAAAACACATTATATAAAATGTGTCTTTATAGGATTGCTGACCAATGTTTTTATAGCTGCGTAAAGCTACATAAAAGACATTTATCAAAAAAGTATGACGGAAATGTTCAATGTATCCCCGAGTTCAAGATGCATCTGTGAGAAAACATGGACACCTTTCCAGAAGAGCTATTTTAAGAACAGCTGACGGACTGAGGGTCTTAGACAGAGTGTGATGCTTTGCTCCGGGCTAACAAGAGCCCATTGTGTCTTTCATCTCAAACCCAGAATACACAGAGAGCCCAGAAATCCTCCCATTGCTCTGCTCACTTCCTCGTCGCTGCTGAAAGGCGCTCTGAGCAGTCCTACTGTACGTCATCGCGCTGGAAATGACCGAGCTCAGCACCTTCAAAGTTCTGGCTCGATCGCTCGCAGCTCCTCCCGTCCGACAACACTCCGTCTGGTACTTCTCTCATCGCCTCGGTCGGTTACTTTAACCCGCCGAGAACAAAACGCAGCAGACGCACAAAACATACAACGGCCGACCGAGCGGTATTCAATAAAGTTTACATACGCGTATGCGCAAACAAAAAAAAAAAAAAAAAAACCTAAATGAACAGAGAAAAAAAAGAAAAGAAAAAAGAAAAACTGGAAAAACCTGGCCTTCAACCCCAACCACGCTGAGCTCTCACGCTAACCGGGAGACAGAGAGGCACAGTCTCACGCTACTGTCACTGTGGCAGCTAAGGTACTTTGGACTCTCTCACGCAAGATACTGGGAGGCTCAGTCACAGTACACTGGTATCGATACCAAGACATGACGGACTAGAAGCTAAATCCAGACCTGACTCGATATCATAATGAGGCCACCAATACAGACGCCACCGATTTGTTTTTCTTCCTAAACATATGAAGTCATATTAACGTTCTTAATCCCGCTCTGAACACTGACAAGTATCCATTGGTGATTTACTAATTAATAGCAATTACAAGAAGCGAGAGACGCAGCGTGTTGTTGGGGAGAAGGGCTGTGGGTTGGCGTGTTCACCTGTGTGAACAGGGATGGAAGCCAGCGGCCTTATTAGCGCACGCCAACAGCGTCTTTATTTACAAGGAAGTGTTTTGTCATGCTACGAATCAGAAAATGTGAATGAACCGGGCAGAGCTCCAAGTCAAACAGCCTAATGAATAACAAGCGGGGAGACGGAGAGTGAACTTCGCCGATTTCCGTTTTGACAAACTTGCCACCACAAATTAGTACACAGGTCCACGGGCCAGGAATATTTCAGAGTGAAACGTGGGCGATGGTGAAACTGTACCGCTGAATGCATACATATTGAAAACACAGCGCTTATCTGAGACAAGGGATCAAATTAGGGAATATTTAAGACTATTTTTAAGCAATCTCCCAACTGGTCACTAAACATCTGATATTCAATTTCAATTAAAGTCATTTTTCACAGCAGCTCCAGGGCTGGAAAATGCAATATTCAAGCTGTCACCAGAGTGCTGTGATGTCACTGACATCAGCTGATACGGGTTTGGATACAAACAGAATCTACAGGCTAAAGGAGGGTAAATGAGTGCAATGCAAGACCAGAGGGACTTCTGGGAACAACTACTTTGCGTCTGATTAGCATCCAGTCAGAGATGGCGGTAGGAGGACAGCAATGCTGAGCAACGGCGAGCAAGGCACTTCAAACACACACACACACACACACACACACACACACACACACACACACACACACACACACACACACACACACACACACACACACACACACACACACACACACACACACACACACACACACACACACAGGAGCTGCTGTGTGCTAAAGGGTGGAGGTCTGTAATCACGCTGAGAAGCTCTCAGTGTGAAAGTGTGGAGCTACAGGAGTGTGAGGCGAAATAAAACATGGACGCACAGAAACCACCTTTCCAATAAACATGTACCATAAAGCAGAGATTCTCAACTGGTGGGTCGTGACCCAGTGGGTCGCGGACCTTTGCCTGGAAAAAAATAAATGCTTTTATTTTGAAGGGGATTTTTTTTATGCAGCGGAGTTATTCACACTCCTTAACAGTATTTGGCATTAATGCCTTGTAATGCTAATAGACCCCCACCATTCTGTTTTCATGCTAATTGAGTGAACCGTAAGTAGGACACCGACTACATGAGAGATGGATTTACTACACTGAGGACAAAAGAGGACAAACACCTCAGTGTGTTTTGTGCAGCGAGGTTCTGGCACAAGAAAGCATGAAGCCGTCAAAACTGAAGCAGCATATGTTGATCAATCCTCAGCGGATCAACTGAAAACTATTCCTCTGTCGAATGACTCTATGAGTAGTGACTGAAGACATGTCGACATCAAACAGACCACGGCTAGAGTTAAGGCAAGCGGCCATTTTGCATTACAAATGGACGAATCTACAGAGGTAACAAACAAATCAGTTCTACTGGTTTACTGGAACATGTGGGACCGGGACCGACAGGAACCAGAGAGCTCCTACTGCTACGACTGAGAGGACGTGTTCAGCTCAGGTTCAGACTGCTCCATCGGTTCTTTAAACACATTTGAGAAGTTGAACATTTGGCTCGTCATTAAGGGCCGATGGTGGGTCCAGCAGCCAGACCAGTTGAGAACCACTGCCTTAAAGGTTTATAAGAAATCTGAAGCAGCGATTTCTACAGGGGGAAAAAACAAACACTGAACTGCAGACAGTTTCACTCCATATATAGAGGTAGAATGCTGGTTAAGGGCATAGTCTTATGGTCCTCTTCCAAAATGCCCTTTTAATGAGATCTGCTTGGTCTGATTGGAATTCCACTCCGCATCATTCACAAAAGCGGTTTCTAAATTCCCATCCTACTCTCCCAGAAAGATAAACGGCAGATATTCAGAGAACCATTTCTGGAATCCGCGATCTTGTATAAGCGGCGCTCCCTCCCTGCTCTGCCTTGTACGTGGCCGGGGGGCTTCTTGGGAGCATGGCGTTGCGTGTGAAAGCACCGGCCCTGCCCAGGCCACTCAGCACTTTGGCCCCATGCAATTTGGGCATTAGCTCCCCTGCCACCAGCCTGAGAGCTAGAGATTAAAATAAAAAAAAAGTAAAAACAACACAAAAAAGGTAAACATTGCTTCCACAATTGATAATGCTTTTTTTGCCTTCCGAGCTCACTGGGACAACATGGCTTCCTGTTGGGGAGGGGGGTTTCCTGTGTTGAGCGGGAGGGAGGGAGGGAGGGAGAGAGAGAGGGAGGGAGGGAGAGAGGGAGAGAGAATGGGAGGGCACCGAGGCACGAAAGCCTGGCTTTTGCTTAACCTCCTCTTTAGCAGCAGACACGGGGAGGGAGGGGGAATGTTTATTGATCTTAGTCACACACGTATTGTAAAGAGGAACTTTGGTACAAGCCTTTAGCACGCTATGGGAATCTTAGGGGGGGGGGGGGGGGGGGGGGGGGGTCCCATGCTCAAGCTTCTGTATATGAAGGAGTGACACGCAGGGAGTAAATACCTACGAGTCTTGCTGGCACAAAACAAAAAGTGAGAGCAATAGGAACCCATTTCTTTTCATAAGAAACAAATACCGAACAAAGTGAAAGACCGTCTTCCTGTGGCGCTAGCTCCGTCTGCCACGCACAGGAAACGCGCCGTGGCAGAGGTCAGTTTTACAACCCGGCTGAAGAACATTACGCAGCGTCTATAATAGCCAATGCTATTGACCCGTGACTCCTCCATTGTTCGGCGATCCCGAGTGTGAAAGTGAACCGGCTTTAACCGATTCTGGCAGAGGCCACGGAGCTGTCCGAGCACACTTCCTGCTGACGAGAACAAAACGCTGTTTTTAGGCTTTTATCTAATCGGGGAGGTTGAGCAACACGTCGCGGTGTTCACAGCGTACATGCACTAATGTGGGACGGGGAGAATGCAGTTGTGCATTTCTGCATCAACATGCGACGGCAGAGCGGTCCTCACCATTCATCATATTTAATGGTTATTTAGAGGTTGTTCAACCACAGTTTGGATATTGAGGGGGTTGATTTCCATAAACTAAAACAGAACAAATTGCTGCCATAATAGCAAAACTACGCTAAATTGAAGGTTTTATAATAAGCTTATTCTCACAGTCAGAATAAAACAAAAATGTTTGGCAACAAAGTATCCAAAAGCATGACACAGCCTCTAAACTTTGAACACAGAGTCGTTGCCACATAGACGGCTACCGATGACTCGTATTCCGTTCTCTAATGACTCGACGTCGGCCAGAGGAGGAACAGGCCACAAGTTGACCCCTAATGACTGAGACACCGGACAAGAAAGCAGCTCATCGACACCACGACCATCACTACGGAGCTCAATCAACACAAATGTAAGCTTCACGAAGGCAGAATGTTTCGGCTCGGGCCACTGTGATGCGCGACATTGCTTGGTTTTCCCGTTACCATGGCCGCGGTCAAAATTAAAAGTAAACAAACAAATAACTAAATAACTATGGCTGAATCCCAATCTCCACACTCAGAGACTCTGATACGCGTTTCGGTTTAGGACTGTCCCACTGTCAGAGGTTTGACGGCTCTCTTGCAGACATTTCAAGCACTTTAAGAAACCCTTTCTGTAAATCAACACATCTGCAGGACTTTGCCTGAGGAAATTACCCACAATTCATAGCAACGTGACGTTAAACACGGGGTTACCGGTGGAAGCCGGCGACATAAGAAAAAAAATTAAATAAAAAGAGGACGGCAGGTGTTCAGCATGGCATTATACATTTACACAAAAACATTTGGGATTAAAGATGGAACATAAACACACGAACGTGATAGAGACTATATTAAACAGCTGCTTTATTCATCACTATTTCTTACTATTAAAGCTGTTTTGACAAAAACAAATAAATAGATTTGACAAATAATTGTATTACAAGCCTCTCTTGCATTTTATAAACTGATGCTTTTTCTTATTGCTGTAACACTGAAAACCCCATCGCCATGGGACTAATGAAGGATTCATGCAGTGTGTTAAAAGCACATCAATGAGCCATCGACGCGTTGTACAATCAGAAACAGCAACGTTGGGTGACTTTACATTTTCAGCCCGTCTTCGGTCACAACCTTCTGACCTTTCTAAAAGAAGACGGGTAAATTGTGACACTGCTGTGCGTCACATTTCCTTCAGTCAATGAACAATATCCATGTTCTGTTGCTCAACAGAGGAGTGCTGTTTGGCCATCGCTGCGGTAAATTCCTGGCATACAATAGACGACTCCCAATATGATCTTGTGATTGAAGAACTAGCAAAAGCAGCAACACGGTGAACAAGCACAACCTTTAAATAAATGGGGCTTTCTTAGGTAAAGGTGTGTCAAACTGTCGTGATATTTTGGAACATCTGTAAAAAATAGCTTTTCTTATCTTCTCGTATTGCACTGCACAGTCACGCTCCACATGGACAGTGTCCACTTCTTGCAGCTTGTTTATCAGCTGCAGTGTTGGGTGTCGCAGGCTTCGGGACAAAACCCGATTGCGTTATCTGCTGCTGATGCTGTGAGCAAACTTTGTGTATCCATTACTCATTAGAACGCCAAAAGACATTAATTACACACGAGATGTCAAACAATTCAATTCTCCTAGATTCAATTAAAGGCATTACCAATTAATGAGATGTTTCTTTATGCCGCATGCTACACGGCCACTCCTCATTAAGCATTATAAAACTCTAATGTCAGTATTTTCTACCAAAGACAGTTAACCGGGAAGTGTGATGAAACCCAGGCTCACCCATCTGCCTACCTCTGCGTAGGATGGTGACGGGTGCAGTGCTGGAGTGGGAGCTGCTGCTCGTCACATGAGGCACAGCGACTCGGTTACTCTGACCGTGGCGGGCCGAAGGTATGAAGCTGGATTCCGCTGCAGCTCTCTGACCGGGGCTGGGCTTGTCGACCGTGTTCTGGATATCTAGGAACTTCAACTCCTTGATATCGATGGCACTATAGAAGACAGAAACAAGTGGCTGAGCTTACTTACAGCTCAAACTGCAATTCCACTTTCAGTCAGCGTGACAAAGCATAAAACAATCAGCCATGGCCCGGTGAGCACACTGGGTGGAAGAAGAACTAACATTTAAAGAGATACGGGTTTCATTGAAATACACCCACCAAGGCTGCACAATCCTAAACATTTGGTACAAACAAAAGTATTTATAATCAGCATCTAGAGCTGGACCTGAATTTAAAATACAGATGGTGATAGATAGATAGATAGATAGATCGATCGATCATTTGTTTTCATCCAGGAAAGAAAAAATAAAAAGGTAAAAAACAAAAAAATGGTGAAAAGCAATGATAATGATATGAACTTGTTTTACTATATCTAACATGCATTAAAAACTGATCACTTGTTTGTCAGCCAATCTCTTTGGTTGCGGTAAGAATTATAAATGTGATTCATGGCTGAATGTGAACACTGGAGACTTGTTGGCGGGAGGATGAAATACTCCCACCAACAAACATTGCCCAATGTAAAGAGTTCAACATTGCCCTCTGTGAGTTGGTTGAATCTGTGTGTTTTCTGCCGATGCGTTGATGAAGAAAACGTGTGGCGTCGTCCTCCTCCTCCTCCTCCTCCTCCTCCTCCTCTCTTACCTGAAAGTGACCTCGGGAAGAGGACACCTGACACCATTGTGATAGGGCCGCCTCAGCGAGATGGTCTGGCTGGCGTGGTCGACAGACAACACCTCTCCCTGATAAATTCCCAACGTCAGCCCGCAGTTTATAGACACAACGCTACCCAGCCAGTCCGTGGCCATTGTGTTCTCTGTGACTCTGATGATTCTGAAAACAGAAACAAGAGAAATCAAACTACAGCAACCGTAACTTTACGTCTGTGAGGATATTAAGGGTTTCAGCAACCTGGGAGGAGTTATATTTGACAGTTTTGAAACTATTATTGGTATTTTAGACTTGGTGTCCTGTAAAAATAGGTTTAGGGGGGGTTGTTACTTGGACTTATTGGACCCGAGTATTTCTTAAATCGTGACTTTATGGCATTAATTTGAGGCTTCATCATCCGGCCTCTCTTCTGCTGAGCATTAAACCAAACACCAAATCATCTTGTGAGCAGGTGTTGCTGAATGTATGGAGACACGTTTTACCCTGTACACCGAAAACGAAGACGTCATACAAAGTGTCGCGGTCTGCTGGTCCACTCGGTCCACTCGGTCCACTACCGCTGCAGCACCTGATCTTAATCAGCCAGCTAATTGGTCCACGCTGCACCGCACCGTTAGCGCGTCTGTGAGTTAACGTTACCTCCACCGGCGGAGGGAAGACCACACTTAAACAAAGACCGTTACATTTGACTTGAACTGGGATATCTGATGACTGGTTGACCGCGTGCTGTTACGAGGTGCTCGACGTATTATAATGCGTTTCACTGCCGTTAGCGAGCTTTGAGCGAATACTAGCTTAACGTCACCGTTCATTTAAAACGGGTTCTCGCGTGTGTCTGAGGTAGAATTGACTATTAAAAACGCGGAGGGGGGGGGGGAACAACCATAACATAAGATCCATATGAGGGCAGTGTTCAGAACAATATTCGGAAAATCACAACATTACTGTACAACCGGTATGCTGAGCTAACTAGCTGGACAGCTAACATTAGCTTCGCCTCTGTATCTCTATCGCCTCTGTACCTCAGCTGACTGTTGCACACTTGACACCAGTGTTTACTTCTCTTGAATACTCAACCCGCGTACATCCAGTCGATAACGGACACATGTACCTTGTCGATAAATCTGTAGCGTGGTGTCAAGGAAAGCTGCAGCTGTTTGTTTTTTTTGTGCCGTTTTCCGGTTTGAAGCGCAACGTCACTTCCTTTATCTCCCACGTGGGTTTGTTGTGATTTCTTTCTCTCTCGCTTTCTCTCTAAAGTTTAATAAACTAGTGACCGTTTCCACCTTTATGTGATGGCCATTACTGTGTTTTATTTTTTTTTCAAATCAGGCAAACAATAGGAACAAGATGATCATTTCAACATAGTTTATTTGTGTGGCTGATTAAAGGATTACATGTCCTTACATGCTATACAATCATCGATACATCAGAGATACAAAATACAAAATTGCATCGCCTACTAGTATATTCCAAGAAATCACTGGAACTCCTTTGGTGTCCTGATATTTAAAATAGATGCACAGCAAAACTATTCACCTCAAAACAAACACTAGGCACATAAAGAAACAACTTTATAAAATACAAAAAGAACTTGATATACACACAAAATCACATTTTGGGGTACAAATATAGCTTCAATGTCTTACATCCACATTATAATGGAATCCAAAAAATAATTTGCTTACAGGTATAAATTGTGTTCCCGTGTCACAGAGGACAAACAATTGCAACAGTAATGCCCATCCGGTAAAACATACCGTGTGTCCCAAAGTTGAACGAGGCAACTTAGTCTCTGAGTGTTTTACAACTTCTTAACGGGAGCAGTTTTAGTTTAACAACACAGGAGAAGCGGGTATCTCCTTATACTTCACTGAGAAGCACCATCCATGTGCAGGAATATCTCTTAGAGAACCAAAAAAAAACATGACAAAGATATGTTCACACAAACGCAGACATCTCTGACAATCTGCAACAAGCACATTTCACTCATCTGCTTCAATGCCCTTAGCTCTGTAGCTCAAAATCTGCATCCAGTGCCTTACATTCTGAGAACGATGCTTCTTTCACTGACTGATATCCTAACAGTGCCCTCCATACAGTGGCAACTTAACACCACCTATTGAGTCAGACACACTGCCAATAGCTTCACTGCTCACTCCTTGCTCGCATCGTTGCTTTGAGGTGGCAGCGCTTGTGCTTCATCGTCAGGCCGTATTCTGGGGTCATGTCCAGCGGCTCTCCGGGCATCGCGTGGAAGTGCAGCTTCTGGATTATGATCGCCAAGAAGAGGTAGACCTCGTTCCGCGCAATGACCTCGCCGATGCAGCGCCGCTTGCCCATGCCGAAGGCCATCACCTTCTCCCCCTCCAGCTTGTTGACCTGGGCGCCGTCGGCGCTCAGGAAGCGGTCCGGGTTGAAGGTGGACGGGTCTTTCCACAGCTCGCTGAAAAGTGCAGAGGAAGAAGAAAATAAGATGCGCTGCACAATAATATAACTGGTTTGTACTTGGGCAGCTGTGTCAGTCATCTTAAACTGTTTTAATTAGGAAACTTACGGATCTCGGTTGACCTGCCACTGATTGATGAAGACGCAGGTGTCTTTGGGAATGAAGTAGCCATTCAGAGACGTGTCTTTTGTGGTGCTGAAAAAACAAAGGGCAATGTGTTAGTCCGCTGCATATTTGCAGGTTTACGTCTAGGTTGACGTGCCGTGCTGGTCCCGTGAGAGTTTAGCATGTCATTAACACACTAATTTCCACCTGCACGTGTGGCACTCTCATGCATCTTAAACAGGAGATGAACCTCACCAGTGAGGGATGGTGAAGGGCAAGAACGAAGAATGGCGAAGGAGCTCCAGGATGAAGGCCTCCAGAAAGGGCAGGTTGGGTTTGTCAGAGAGAAGGGGATTGCGATCCAGACCCACTTTGTCCTCTGGAAAAAATGAAAAGAGATCGGAATGAGCTTTCCTGCATTACTGGTTTTGATACTACTTTTCGTGATATGAATGGACTATCCGAGGAAGTGTTTTGTATAAAAAAAAATAGCTGTACTTACTCAGCTCTTGATAAAGCCTCTCCTGTATCTCCGGGTAAGCCACCAAGTACATCACTGACCAGGACACGGTAGTGGAAATGGTGTCAAAACCTGGAAGAGAAACACCTTTGTAAGGACACTTGTCTTTTGTTTATTCATTCATTCATACTTCTTGATCAGATCATTCAACATGTGGAGAAATTCAACCTACCAGCTCCAAACAGGTCATTGACAATTCCCACAATCTTCTCGTCTGACATCTGGACGTTGGAGTTCTCATCCAGCTTCCGGTCCTCGCAGTGATCGATGAGGGAGTCGGTGATGTCACGAATGTGGTCCTGAAAGAAGATGATTGCACGTTCATATGTAGCGATTGAAGTGTGGGGGGACAGTGTGTCATTTTTCAATTAAAAACGTGGAAGAGACGCGTACCTTGTCATAGGTGGCGTAGTGTTCGCTGACGATCTTCTGCACGAACGTGTTGAAGCGCGCGTTGAGGCTCTTGAACTTCTTCATCATCGTGTTGGGCAGGACCTGGAGAGCCGGGATGAAGTCCGCGGGGTTGCCGCTGCCCACCACCTGGCTGAACTCGTCGCTGAGGTTCACCAGGCTCAGCAGCTCCTGGTCGTCGTGGCTGTAGCGGCGGCCGAAGCACATGCCGCAGATCACGTTGGCGACGGAGACCACGATGTGGCGGAAGGGGTCGAAGCTGCCGTCGGCCACCATGACGGCGTTGAGCTGCTCGATCAGGTACTCGCCCTCCTTGGAGATGTGCTCCTCGAGCATGCACGAGTACTCCGGGGTCGTGCCCTCCAGGGTGGAGAAGGAGCGCAGCGCGCTGTAGGCCAGCTTCCTGCGGGCGCGCCACACGCCAGCCTGGTCCGTGCTGAAGGCCAGGCTCTTGCCGTCGTTGATGAGCCTGAAGCTGTACAGGTCGGGTCGGCCAGCGAAATCGTCCCCCTGCTTGATGAGGGCCTGGCGCAGCGTGTCGCTGCCGCTCAGCACGACCACGGGGCGCATGCCGATCTGGATCTGGAAGATGTGGCCGTAGCGCTTGCTCATTTCGGTGAGGCTCAGGTAGGGCCTGCTGCCCATCTCCAGCACGTTCCCGATGATGGGCAAGGGCTTCGGCCCGGGCAGCCGACGGAGCCCCTCTGGGATCTCGGTGTGGAAAAACTTGAAGATCAGGTAGACCAGACACAACGTTGTCATGGCAACCAGACTCTCAGATACCGACACCGGACCGATAAATGGTAGTATCGTAAGCACCATGATGACGACTTCTGCACAACCTAGAAATTAAATAGGAGGCGCATTAGAGTAGTGAGGGCAGGGAGGAGGAGAAGTGTTGTGCAACATGTTGACTGCATGCACCATAAAGTGTGAAGTAACTCAAGTAACATGGCGCACAGCATGTGTTTATTATTAATTAGACTCTATAAGTTTGCATGCTGCAGAAAACGTTTTTTCACAATGCTATATGCAACATAGTCTAGTTTACTACCACTACACCATGGCTCACAGAAAGCCCATGAACACAACACAGTGGATCAAAAGAAAGCGTACGTTAAAAAGGTGCAACTGCAAAGAAGATCAGACGCGTACTTATTAACAACAATGCTTACAAAAAAATCTGCACTCAGCACTCTTATAACTCTGACATTGTTTGCTCAGTTGGAATCCAATGTGTCGTCATGTGCATGTATAATAATCTTACCTTAGTGGAGCAACAACGGAGCAGCAATGCTGTGATCCCAGAGAGATAGCAAGGACACACAATGTATCGTTTAGTAGAGTCAATGCCCAAGTTTGCTCTCCTAATGTCTCCAAAACAGAGAATGGGCTCTTGCTCTTATAGTGCGCTCCACAGCTTCATTGGCTGCTCTTCATGACGTAACCCCGCCCCCCCCCCCTCGCTCTTGTTTGTCATGAATGAAGTTTAGTACAGAGAAAAGGTGTGTGCGTGTGTGTGTGTGTGTGTGTGTGTGTGTGTGTGTGTGTGTGTGTGTGTGTGAGAGTGTGTGTGTGTGTGTGTGTGTGTGTGTGTGTGTGTGTGTGTGTGCTTGCAAGACTTCATGTCAAAGAAATTGCATATTTTACAAGGTTTATATATATATATATATATATATATATATATATATATATATATATATTTACAATATTTGGACTATAGTATACGTTATAATTGTAATGCCTATAAAAAAAAATAGCCGCGCTTTGATCTCATCTGTGCCAGCTCCCTGATGCATTAACCTTCTAAATTATAATCATTATTAAAAAAAAATTCCGAATCCACTCGGCTCTCAATACCTCTCACAAATGAATTATGGGATGGCAGGTCGCTGCTTCGATCAGCTGATACGCGTATTGTGATTTCAAATTGATCCGGGAAGCTTGTTGTCAACGTTGTGGTAAAATTGATATTATTGGTCGAGACCGAGACGAATTATATGTTTTTTACAACAACAACAAAAAGGTCCATCACAGATACTTTAAAGGCAATTATAGCCTAAATGTCAGGACAATTTGCATTTCCTCTACAAAGAATAGAACAGTGAGTTGGCTTTTTTCACTTCTAAAGTCAGTCCTGTTTGCCCTGCAGTGACACAATCGAGGTTGTGTTGCGTGAGAATAGGAGTTTTGCGACAACTCGCACATGCAGCTACCACCCAGGCGGCTTTAAGTCCTGATACAACAGTCAAATGCCATGTCGTGCTTGTACCTGTTAGTTCTCCGCTGGAGTTAAAGATTGACCAGTTGCGTGAGAGCGCAGTGATCAAACCCTCACCTCCCCTCTGAGGAGGAGGATGGGTGGGGTGGGGGGGGGGGGGGCAGCTGGAGGGCAAAGGGTAGATGAGTTCAATACCATTCCTCTGTCTCCTTTGAAATCTGTTATATACCCACAGAGAATCTCACAAGAAGCCCTGTGCCTAATATAGAAAATAATAATATCTGATAACTTCATTCGAGAGATGAGCTGAGACATGAGAAATATAATCCTTACTCATTTGTTTCAACTTTTGATATTTTAGGCTATATATATCAGCAGCAGTCCCATCCACTCTGTCCGGACTCATTGCGCAACAGGTGGTAAACGAACATCTGTGATCTGTGACAGTCGGCGATGGAGAAAAGACAGATTTAAAACTGGTCCTCAGTTGTTCTGCTTCCACAGCTGTCAAAACGTGCGACTGTCTCAATAACACAGCGACAGATTACTGATCTGCTTTGGATTGTCGTTGTTATAGTGGAATTATGCCATTAAGGTTCTTGGAGTAATATTTTTCAGTGATCAGTCATCAGTTAAGTTCATTTGCACTCATAATTTGTTACATTCATTGGTTACTTTATTTTATTGAGGTTAACATCGGAGTAACCTTTGTATTGAAGATTTAGAATCTGAAAGTGTCAGTGTAATTTTGCGTTGATTCTGAGATTTTGGATCAGACAATATGAAAATCCTTTCAAATGCAATCGAGACTGAAATCACTGACTGGTACACAAAGACTCCTATATATTTGTAAAAGCCAGTTATAATATTGGGGGATTTTAATTATTGTTTGCACGTCTTAAATTATGTTCTAATTATACCAAATGGCATTGGAATAAACATCCTGTTACCCACACACATGTTCTGGGTATCAGGATACGCGTGTCCAACTTTAGAGGAGGAATTATTTCATAATTTATTTATGATAAAGTAACGACAGCAAGTTATGATGGGTTAAAAAAACCACACTGTTGGCATATTATGGGTTATTATTAGTACACAAGACCACCGTGTATTTGAAGTGACTTGTTTGTGTTTAGAAATAGCCCACACACATTTCAGGAAAAAAAACATCGTCTACCACACAAGAACACTGCGAACCCTCCTAACAAGTAGATCTACGAAATCCGGGGAAGAATTTGGATTGAAGGAAAAGTTTGGGTTCCGTATTTATTTGTGCGTAATCCGCGCGGCTCAGCGCTGTCCTGATCCTCCCGGACTGTGTGTGTGTGTGTGTGTGTGTGTGTGTGTGTGTGTGTGTGTGTGTGTGTGTGTGTGTGTGTGTGTGTGTGTGTGTGGGTGGGTTGACTCTCTGGGGACTCTCCGCCGTGCGCCGCGGGACTGCGCCTCTGGTGCTGCAGGTTGCGTGAGAAGCGGAGCTGCCGTCCAGAGGGGAGGGTCCCGGTCTTCTGGACAATCCTAAATCTGCTTGGTCAAGTCACGCGAAGGCAGCCTCTGGAAAAGATACAAGGGTCTTAAACTCTCAGAACAAAGAGCGCAGGACGCGAGACTCTCTCTCTCTCTCTCTTTTTTTTTCTTTCTCTCCCCCTGCTTGGGCACGAAGGTGCACATATTTGCGCGCTATAGCTTCTGTAAATGCGAGGATCTTGGGGCTTTGGAGTCATGCAATCTGCCACTCAGGCTTCATTCACTACAGTCATGCAACGCGGTGCGTGGGGCCGGACTGAGCAGCCGCACATGGCGAGGACCAACCAAACGGCAAAACAAGTTATGAGAACTAGAACTTATAAAACAAAGCGAACTTATAATCACGCTTTCTCGCACGCAGCGGGTCTCGGAGAGGCGCCTGGCATCGCGGAATTGTTGAACTTGAAGTCAGTGAGACAATGAAACAAAAGAGACGTTTAATTTGAGCAGTGATTTAATTCTCCCAGCTTTTACAGAAACAGTTATACACCGTCTTTGTAAATAATACATATTACTAATAATACAAAAGAAATACATAAAAACAAAAGAAATAAAGAAATAATTAATATGAACTTTTTGAGAACACCACAATTAGAGAGAAACGCCAGTTTTTTATCCAATAAATCACACAGGTACACTGTATGCCTTTACAATACATACTATTTATATTCCCCCTGCACCCCTAAAGAATATTACAGCTGCAACCATACGCTGCCACACTGCCTAAACAGCAACGCAGGACTGTCTGCGTGCTTCTGGGACACAATGCTGGTTGTACAGGGAGTGCCTCGGTGGCATCCTGTCGCTCTGGTGGCTGAGTAGGTAAAAGAGAAACCCATGTCAGCTGTGCTACATTGATCAAAACACAAACCCACAGGGCAGCATTACTCCTCGGTACAAGATCATGTCAGTACAGTGCGGTAGACCTCAATGCGTTTCAAAATCTAGAGGGACGTGAGAGTGCGAGTGTGTTCCACGGGATGAAAGTGAGCCTGATTCAAAATGAACAAGCGCCTCGACGGTGGACCGCCTGCAGGTGAGGGCCGGCTGCATTCTCAGCGGGCGCTCAGGCTGCAGGAGTGTGTGTCAGATCCCCGCAGGTGAGCGGCATTCGCAGCTGGAGACGGGGGGCGACTTTAAATGCCACACAACGGCACTTTTCCACCTTTCGAATTCGGGGGGGGGGGGGGGGGTAAAGAGTATAGGTAGCATAGAAGACTGTCAGTCAGTGGGGGGACGCTGTGGTGAGGTAATCTCCCAACTTCTTAAACAGATTAAAGAGATTACAGGCTACTACAGGAAGTGAAGCCTCGTGCTACTGTGTGCAGGTCTGACCACAGCCAGAGCAGCGGCGGGTCATGTCAGGATGCACAGGACGAGCTGGAATGCAGAGCTGGAGGTGTGCGTGTTAGTTTCCTCTCTGTCCGTTTCACAGAACTGGGGAGGGGAAAAAAAAAAAAAAAAAAAAATGTTTTGCCCTCAGCCATATACCTCCTAAATTCTTGGACATAAAAGCAGGTGTAATGACATGTGAAGGTTGTTAATTTCTACTCACGCACAGGCTGTCACGCACACACCTTCAGAGCAGGTGTGTACCTCCGTTTCACCATGTGAGTGCCTTTGCATACCGCCGCTGTCAGGAGGTTGTTTTTTTCTTTGTGTTGGTTTTCATGATTTAGCACGAGCTGACTGAATGAATGTGGCCTCTGCGGGCCTGTCACGAAGCGACGACACCTCTTCAAAACACTTAAGACAACAACAATGACCGCTTTACATTGGCCAGTGCTGCTTCTGTAATGCTTATTCACCTACTTCTTATTTTGCTTTTGTAAGTAGGAGATGAGAATAAACATGTAGTCCTTAAACCTGCTCAAAACAGAATACCCCTCCGAAGTATTATTTAAGAACCCCAAGACCTCATTGAGGTCTTGGGGTTCTTAAATAATACTTCACACAATACTTCCTGAAATATCAGAGCATGTCCTCAAGCTGCCCGGCTGAAATGCTCTCCAACAAGACACCAGAGTCTTTTCCTCAGCCAGCACTGCTGTACCGATAAGGAAGTGGGGAAACAAAATTGGAATTTCCCTTTAATCATCTGTCAAGTATCACATTATTAGAAAATGCTCTTGATGATGTACTGAAAGACATAGATGGTGGGCGGAGTGGTGATGGTGGACGGGTGAAACAAATGCAGGACTTTCAACCAGGAGACCGGTGTTGAGTTATTCTGAAGTTACGTTAGTGATGTTTGTGGTTGTTCTCCCTACTTATGTAGCGTTGTTTACCTAGTTTACCAGTTCAAGCCCAGCCATGGTGTTTCTTCTCAACATAACTAAGCTATGTGATGAGAACGTGTTGGGGAGTCGCATTTCCTCCTCTTTTGGTAGAGACTAAACGCCCCACCTCAAGGTCTGAACTCAGAGTGAACAGACTGATATCAGCTCTTTCAAATTGTAATCCCATTACTGCCCAACATTTCTCTAGGTCAAAAAAGAATTCGGCTGAGATAACTTTCAGTCCCTACGATGGGTCGAGCTCCTGGGCCCTACATTTCCCATAATTCCTCTCAGTTGCGTCTTTCATGAGGCCCCTCCCTGCCTCAGCACCACTTTCTTCAAACTTTGCAAAGCACCCGCCCAAACCACAGAGGACATACAGTACGTTATGTAAACTGAACTGCATGTGTAAAGCTGGTGGAGTGCCCCTTTAATACTTTAGTTGTAAATTCCAACACTAAACCTTCAGTCACAATGTTACGACACCGCTGCTCCACTACCAAAGAGAACAACGGCTTGACCAGGAGGACGTCAGCCAACGGGCTCCTGTCCCGGTCGGGCAAACCGTACCAGGATTATTTTGGACTCATGACACCACACATGCACGTTGCCCTTGACCTAATACAAACTTGCAGCGTGTCTCGTTCACTGCATTGCAGAGCTAGAAATGAATAAAGGAGCTGAAACAGGCCAGATCGCGTCAGTCGCTCTGAAAGTCACTTAAGTTTTTGCACGTCGCCTCGAGGTTCACAAAACATTCAATGTTTTCTGATACACATTACAGATCTTACCCGTCGCATGCGATGTGGTCAAAGTACTCAAATTAAAAGTGAAACAACAATACTCACAAAACTCCTCTCTGCATGGAGCGCCTTAACGTTTCTGTTTCACTGGGTTGTGGTCACAACTTACAGTGTGCCAATCTGAAATGACCCACACAGTGCTTTTAGAGGTATTTGTAGTATTGATACAGTTTCACTTAATCTGTCACTTTTTAGTTTCACCCTGCTGTTCCATTGTGATATTCATGAAACCTTTGAATTCACAAGTAAAGATAAAGAAGTATTGGCAATGAAATGTACTTTTAGTTTTGCACTTATATCAAAAAGTGAAAGTATAGAATTGCAGAAAGGTCCCTGATAGTGTCATGTCACTATAATATTGACTCATTACGATCATTATGAAAGTGGTTCTTTGATGTTACCTCTTATATAATCGTGTACTTTAAGATAAAACATTGCATTATGTTTTATAGACATGTTTTGTATATTAATATGAACGTAACTGTAGCTCTTCAAAATGTATTATAAACTAGCACAAAATGTAAATACTCAAGTGAAGTACGAGAGTGATAGTCATGGTGTCCACCGCTGGAATGGACTGTTGTCATGTTCAGTCGTCAAAGACAAGTCATCTCGTCCCACCACCACGTGTTGACCGGGGGACGCTCATGACGGGAGAAATAGTTTTCTTGTGTTACTTTTACCACCTGAGGAAAAGTGAAACCACCTTCCAGTTCCACAGATTCACTGCAGAATATATAGAAATATAGCACCATAGGTTACACACACACACACACACACACACACACACACACACACACACACGCACACAACCCATGTTGTTTTTTCAGTACAAGAAAAGCTCAACTGAGCGTGACGCGCTACATTTCACGCTGTCTCGACATCAAGATTTCTCTCCACGGATGCTTGATGTTCTGAATTTGTCCTTCATTCTCGAATTGTGACGATTTTCAAGTTGATATAACAACAGAGTTAACCCAACATGAAGCTTTATTAGAGGTGTGTATAATCAGTATCAAGCTAATGTAGAAGTTGTACTTTAAAGGAGACATATCGTGCTCATTTCCAGGTTCACGCTTGTGTTTTGGGTTCCTACTAGAACATTTAATATTTAAAAAAACTCTTTCTTTCTCTCATATTATCCGTTGGAATATCTGGAATCTCTGTAAACCTCTCTGTATGTTGCTAGGCTGCAGCTTGTGTCCGTTTTTACTTCCTGTCAGCTGACGTCATTCACACACATCGCAACCGGAAATAAACACATTTCACTAGCTAGGACCCCCCCCCCCCCCTCAGCCGAGGGCAAACCGTCGTCGATTATTTGGAGCGTTGAGGAATGGTTGATGGAGATTAGCCAGTAGCGGTTTGGGGAAGGCTTAGTTGAGGATCCACAGAAGGATAATAACTATGAAAAATGATAACCATAAGTAAAATGATTTAACAAGAGGGAGGGTGGGAGCTTGAGATGCGGAAAGCGCGAGCAAGCCGAGGCTTAGAGTGGGTATTTATGGGAGTGTGGCTGGAAATCAAACTTTCTGTACGGCTGCGATGTCACAACTGTATACTATACAGACCGTTTCACAGTTTTAAACGTAAACACTCCAAACGTGTCACGCTTTGTTTCCGGTTGCTGCTAGTTATGGATGACATCAGCTGACAGGAAGTAAACATGGACCCAAGCTAAAGGAGGGTGAACGAAGGCATATTCAGAAAGACAGTATGATCAAAAATAACTGTTTTTTTAAACATTAATACATGTAAACATGTTCTAGTAGAAACACAAGCATGATACCAGAAATGAACACAATATGACACCTTCAAGGCTCAGCTGGTTCCTCTCAGGATTAATCAGACATGATGAGAAAGTGGTTTGTCCAAAAAAAGGCCAAAGGCTGCTGGTGCAACAGTGGATTCAGATCAGGTTGAAAACAGATAACAGGGGTCAGGGTGGTGTCACCAGTTTACCAAAAATCAGCTGATCAGCCCGCTGCCAATACGCCTTTTAACGGGCAACCGTGAACTCAGCACCAACACAACGAAGCGTCCCTGAGAGGGAAATACTTTTCCGCGTATTGCGTGTGTGTGTGTGTGTGTGTGTGTGTGTGTGTGTGTGTGTGGGTGGTGGGGGGGCACTGGATCACCTTCCCTTCCTGACCAGGCGTGAATACCAGATTAGTAACTGAGCTAAATGGTTTCCCCTCCCCTCCCCTCAGCCCTCCGTCCTTATGCAAGCCGGTATTTGCGCTCCGCGGCAATAACAATAGTTGCGTGCGGAAATATCTCGGTCATCCATCTTTCTGTCACCTCTCCCTCTCGCGCGGAGCACGAAGGTGTCATAACCGAGCGTGATAGGCACGGCAAAGGAAGGCGAGGTCACAATGGGAAGCCCCGTTAAGTTGCGTGTCTGAGGAGAGTCATGACCCACGCAGCAAGAAAAGCACCGAACTGTGCGTGTGAGAATATTTGGCTTATTCTTCAGTGGAACGCATGCAGAATGGATCACGGCTTAAAATAGCCGACAGCGCAGCTTGGTTTTACAATGGGATTGTATTTTCTGATCAGAAGTGATAAACGCTTCATCAAAAGCATTACATCTCTCATTATTAAGATACACTTTGAGTCAACACTAACGTTATCAAAGAACGATGTCACTTACAATAACCAGAACATGGAGCACATCAACGCAATCTACAAGTAAGAAAAGAAACAGAATATCTCATACCACACATTTGTTCTCTTTGTTATTTTCCCAAACACAAATAGAGTTAATTTAATCTGTGCATAATCCACAGCAAAGCAATTTACATGTAGCTCCAATAAAATGATCAAAATATAGGCATTCACCATCAACTAGCACTAGCTTGTCACATACAGAGTCTATCATAATGTATTCTAGGAATGGTTTGATTTATCATTAAAGTAAGTTTAAAAAATAAATTAAAAAATGACGTTAAAAAAAGCCAATTAAAAGGCCAAAAAGAGCATATTCATGACTTCTAGCAAAGTAATAGCAAACAATATTCAAGATGTCATCGGCCTGTGTCCCAAAAACAGAACCAGAAGTTACACGTCCTCTTAAAACATGCATTTTGGACTTAGGGAAGATGTTTGTCTTTTTACAAAATGAGAAAGAGAGTTATCCTTTCTTTAAACAGGTCCTCTGATGGTGTGTGTATCCTGACTGCAGGCAGCATCACACGCCATCCACCTCCCGCTGCAACAGAGTAAATTAGTGAATTGAGGTCATGATCCTAATTAACTGTCTGGCCGTGGCGGCATGCTGGCGCCATGGAAGTACAAAAAAAAAAGAATTCTACCCTCATCCCAGGAAAGTGTTTCAAGTTTCACTGATCAATATGTTTGTATTAACTTCTGATACGATGGCTGTGTGTCATGTGAACGCTGTCGCTCAGATAGCGACACAACTAAAGAAAAGCATCCCTCCACTCCATTTATTTTTTTTATCTGATCCTTCTTTGGTGGTGGGACATGTTTGTGCTTTGATTCTCTTCCTCAGCAGCAGCAGCAGCAGCTGTTTTCATCTATAAAGCTCTGGTGATGAAAGTCACACAGCTAAATAAGCGATAATTTGACAGAATGTGTCAGCGTGTTTTCTTTCTTCTGCCCTCCTGTGGACCGATAGTGATTGCAGCTTTTAAACAACCGATTTGAAGTGCAAAAAGATCTAAAAAAATAAATAAAATACTTGGAAGTTCGCAAATCATTTCAAGGTCCCTTCTGTTGACAACTGCCTATAGTTGCATTTGCATCTAAAATATGAGCTCGCAATTTTACCTTGGTGAATATTACCAACATATGCAAATGAATTCATTTCTGATCTCATCATACGGTCATTAGTTGCCCACTTATCCTCTGTCTATATAGGATAACTAGGAGTGTAGTCTGGCATTTGTTCTGTTAGCCACTCCCTTTTTTTCTATAGGGAAATAAGATATGGATAAGCTTGTCACGCAAAACAAGTCATGCATGACATAAATGAACCTCTTCTGCCCCCTACAAAGACACGTACACACACACACACGTACACACACACACACACACACACACACACACACACACACACACACACACACACACACATACACGCGTGCGCGCACCTAAACCTTCTCTCTGCAAACCAACGGGGCCGTCAACCAGCCTGTCATCTGAGGGGTAATCCACCCAGAATGATGTCAGCAAAGAGGTCTCACTCAGACTCTTTTCCTGCGGAGCATAAGGAATGAGCCGAGGTGTGTGGCTCGCAGTGGGTTGGCATCAGTGGGGACATTTAGCCCAATCGGTTGATGTAGATGACGTCCTTTACGATCGTGATAAAATTGATCGAATTGGCTCTTTCTTGTGTTATCACCCATTTCAGAGATCGGTAATTGCAACAATTAGCCGTGTGTTAACAATGAGAAACCTGTTTTGTTTAATTGAATATATTTGTTTTATTTATCATTATTTGGCTGTTATTACTGTTGCCTCAAAACTGGTTTAGTGAGCTTGGTGGTAAAAGTAGCTCATGTAGGCAACACTGACTGTATAATGACTATTACTTGTGTTAATGTCACCTTTACTGTATTTTTAGGCTTCAAATCTATTTTTCTTTTCATTTCCCTGAAAAATTCATGTCCAAATGTCCAGGTTGAGAGAACTTGAAAAGGGTGATTTTCCTTTAGTGGAGACAACAGCAAGAAGCACAGAGAGAACGAACACAAAGGGTGCACGTTGTCAACGGGAGAACTCAGCCATTTTTCTTTTTTGCGTGTGCTTACAGAGTGGATCCTCCCCTAATAGACGATCTGCGGGTTAATCATTGTGCATTGCGTGCAGACTGTGTTTGCTCGGACAGAGCCAAGGGTCGGGAGGTTGTGTACAGAAAGAGCTGAGGGAGGTATCGGTCACCCTGTTCTATCAAAACAATCATCGGCCGTTTTTTTAGACAAGCACGCTAAGTTGAGTGTAAAAAAAAAAAAAAGTTAGAAAAAAACCCCAACCAAGTGTGCAGTTATGCATGCGCAGGGCAACTGCGCATTTGTAGGCTGCTATATCTGCTAGAAAAAAGCGTCGTGACGTGCCTCCTAATGCATGCTTCTGCTGGGATCATGCTACCAGTAGGAAACACTGTCAGCTTGAAACCAGTCGAGGGAATAAGAGGAAGCCTCTCTACACACATCAGCTCCTCTCAGGGGAACGCTCTGATCTCTGAGTGGTGAAACTAAAGCACTTTGGTGGAGGTGAACTGTGGTAAAGTAACATTGACTGTTGGTAGGAGACAGGACACGTGTCCCATGTCAAAGTCGAACACAATGTACATCCCTCTGCCATACCATGAGGACACCACTCCATTTCCTGCTTTTGAATTGAGCCAAGGTTTTTGTTTTAAAAGTGTTTAAAGTGCTTATGCTGTGATTTGTTTCGACCTTTAGTTATCCACATACACAGGTTCATTATTTAGTTTTGCACGGAGAGCTTGACGAGACCAAAGTCTGACCGCGCTGACCTTTACACAAAAACCCAAACTAGAGAACACAGTCGGGTTTGCTCGTGCAGCAATCAGGAAGCGTGTTTATCCAGGTTCCTGGTCTGCTATCTGCGTGTCCTCAGGCGTAATTACTGAAGAAGTTAGGAGGAAAAAAACAAACATGTAATCAGGTGAAGCCAAATCTAACAGTTGTGGTAAATGCAGCAGTATTCATGCAGTCAGAAAACACACTTTTTCCTCAATCCTCAACCGCTGGGGGAGCAGAAATGACAGACTGGCTGCATGCGGAACAGTCGGGGAAAAAAGTGTGCACTAACGCGAATGATCAATAAACCTGGATAGTAAATGATGTACAGTATACAGTGGTGAAGGCTGGATGCTGCCATAGTTGGGGGTCTGAGCAACTGCTGATGTAATACCTGTTGATATTGGGCCAACGCAACAAAACCTTGCCAAAATGTTCTTGAAAATAATCAGGGAAAAGAAGACGGCCAAACTAACGGTGACTGGAATGAAAACTTTTGGAGGAAGTTGGTGAATGACTTCCTCTGGGCTCCCTGAATCTCTCAGGAGAGGATGTCCGCTGCTGTTAAAGAAGTCCTGACTGACCTCCCTCACTCTGCTGAATAAGGAGAAAACAGAAGCGCCCGCTGTGGAGGCAAAGCTATTCCCCCTTCTTGCTCCTTTCCGTGTGGAAAAATTAAAGATTAATCGCATTGTTGTGCGCAAAGTTCAATAATGAATTAAAAAGTAGTGTATCGCGCAATTTTATTTTAAAAGTATTGCTATATGAACAAAACTGCAATAACATTTGGTTTGAATCACTTTAAACAGATCAGGTTCTTGTTAACAGCAGTATTCTTCACACAGTATCAGTTCTATTTCTACTATCTGTGCTCAGTGTGTGACTTTATCTAAACGTTCCACTGCTGTGCAACATGAATACAATGTTCCACACGTTTCAGCAAAATGTCTGTCTTCTGTCTTCATGACAGTCAGAGCATGTGAACGCAGCTCCCACTGTTCATCAACATAATGCACCGTAACTCAGAGGTGATGACGGTTACCCAGCGATGTCCAGTAGTCTCCAGTGAGAGCAACAGCTGGTGCACGCTGTAACGCTCGTGTGTTCTTCTGGTGACGGTGCGTCTGGAGGGAGGCTCCTACGTGACGTCATTCATGATCCTGAGAACGTTCCTCAGACCGACGTCTTCTCAACACTAATCGACCTGCAGTTTGAATCTCTCCACTTCTCTGTGGCGTCTGTTAGCTCGTCTTGCTTTTGTCTATCTATACTCCTTCCACACACTGCATCCAGCGTGGTCTGCTGAAGCCTCCCTCCACCGTTTGTTTGGGTGATTTTCTGGCATCAATGGTGTGTATTGCATTTAACTGATACTTCAGACTCGAAGTGCTCAGGTGATAAGAAACAAAAAACTGCGTTAATGCGTGATAAAATAATTGTCGACGTTAATTCATTGTGTTAACGCAATAACAATATATATATATATTTGTGTGCGTATATATGTGTGTGTGTATATATATATATATAATATTATTTAATATTATTCTGTTCTATTCACTGTGTATATAGTGTGCATTTTTTATATAACATCTTTACTATATTATAACTGTATATATTGTGACGTGTATTTTTCTTTTTCTTTTTATATAATAAGATTTTTTACCTGTGACCTATTGCTGCTTGTAACAAAATAATTTCCCCTCGCGGGATCAATAAAGTTAGTATCTATCTATCTATCTATCTATCTATCTATATATATATATATCTATATATATATATATATATATATATATATATCTATATATATATATATATATATATATATATATATATATATATATGTATATGTGCCTTAGTGCTGAGAATGGCCGTGGTTGGAGGCATTGTGTTTTTGGGTTGTCAATCCTCGAGAGTGCGATATCTCAGGAACGCCTGAGGAAACTTGCACCTGGACTCATGGATGAACTGATTAGAACTTAGTGGTCAAAGGTCACTGTGGCCTCGCAAATCACGTTTTTGTACAATGAAGATTTTACATTGTGGTCAGGCATGGATGTAAACTGCCACTCAACTGGCCGGCGGAGGCATTTTACCACGACGGTGGTGATTCTAGTTTTGAACTGTTGATTTTGTCATGAGTACTTTAAAACAGAAAAGCAAGGTTCATTCTTCTCATTTGCCGCGAATGAAGGCATCCACCAATCACTAAAGTTTCCAACGACAGGGAGGCAAGACGGCAAAACTTTATTGCTCCTTTCAAACTCGACAAAGCCAGCGCAGACCAGACGCACTTCTTCTGTCTTACCTTTCACAATAAAAGCCCAAGACATTTACAACCATTTACCAGAGGGAACTCAAATTCAGTCTCAGAGCATATCGCTAAAAGCAAATTCAATCAAACAGCTTCCCGTATCTTAGGCTATACATCAGTTTACTTCATACAGACGACCAGATGCTGCTCTGGGTCAATAGGATCTAGTCCAACCTTTAATTCAAAAAGTGTTGCAACGATTCGCAACTCTGCCGGTATGAATAGATTTAATGTGAAATATTCGCAAGCTAGTATTTCGCCTTTTTGTGCCGTTTATTGGTTTCCCCCCCACTGTGAAAGGCCTTAGGTTGTTTAAAACAAACAAACAAACAGTGGATGGCACTGCTGTGCTCTGTTTGGTCACTTTAGTGGGTCAAGCCACTTTCATTATAGACGGTTTAATCAGGTGACATCTTCAAATGCACAGCAAAATTAGTTTCATTCCATTTATGGGACTGATACCAGTACCCGCCAGTTTGCCTGCATGAAGACTTCCCGTTTCAGTTTACTTGACCATGTACAAGGTGCCATCATGCAGATCATGCAGGCTGTGATAACCACCGTTGTGTTTGCGCTGTATTGACGCACTGACTCCTCATGATAATAATGAAAGAAAAGGATTTCCTCTGAGGAGCGGCTGGTCTGGACAAATAGGGTTCCTCCTCTGTTACCAAAAAAGCCACCGCTCCACGGTGGAGAGAGCACTGCTTCTTAAGGACACCATGTGAATGTCAATGATTATTACCAGCCACTGATAATGTATGGTAATGGATTCTTTCTAAGCCCATCTCGTTTCCATTTGGCCAGCGGGTGTCCCATCCATCTCCAGCCGCAAACCTTCCGAAAGCGAGCCGCCACATCCTCCATTGCATCTACGCATTGCACCTTGATTCAACAAAATACATTTCTATAAGTATTTTCTGCTAGGTCTATAATACTTGTGTATGTGTTGTGTGTGTGTGTGGAATTATTATTGCTATAATTTGCTACTTTCTTTACAAAGAATTCCACGTAACTTTCTGCACCCTCCAGTCTCTTTCGATGGTTTTATTTTCCATCAATGTGACCCAAACCCTTTCCCTGAATTGGAACAGACAGTCGTCCTGCTGTTTCACACTGTCATCAAATTCTGAGGTAAACAATCACTCCGAAGGACTCCACATGCAACGCTGTAAACTCACAACAGACTGATACCCCTTCCCCATCTCGTGCGTCCAAGAAACTCGGGCACAGCGGGTGTCAGAATGAACAGAATGATCAGCAGACGTGAATAATTCCCTTGCGTGAGGAAGCTCTGGTTGCGCAGGTACACGTGTAGCACCGGGGCCATTGTGTGCCAAGCTTTATCTCCTTAATCAGTTCTCTTTGCCACCAGTTAATCATTTGTGCATGCCAGGGCTCAGACACACTGGATTCATTACACGCAGTGGGAGAACAGGGGCGGGATGACGACACCCTGGCGGATAGTGCTGACTTAGCCGCTGGACAGCAGTGTAAATTACACAGCCACCGGCCCTCCTGTTGTACCAGCGGGAATAGATTTAATCGGGCGCATTGTGAAGCACTCCGGCGTCTGATCCCTCTGTGTCTCGACATGCTCTTTTATGCAATGCGGCGAGCGACAAGTAGGCAAAGGATGAAAAGAAACACACGGCGGCTGAAACATGCAGCCCGCGAGGCTTGTATGAGTTTGCATGCGTGCATGTGACCACAGTGTGTTTGTGCAGTTTCACGACTTATTGTTGAGGTTATTTGCGGTGGTGGTGTGTTTAGTTGTCTGGGAAAGTGACAAAAACATAAAGGAAAAGTGAGTAAACGACACACTTCTATGTACTTGTACGTGTGTGCGTACGTAGAACCCAATGAAATCCAGGCAGGACAAAAAGCGCGGCTGCGGTGTGCCGTGCTGGCATGTGTGATCAGTAAAGGCAGTAATCCAACAGCTTGTTAACTCGCAGGCCCTCACTCAGCAGGAGATTAAAGATGGTGATCATGATACGGGAGCGTTAAAGAGACACGACAGCGACCGCTGAAGCACCCGCCACACCTGGCGCGCGCATATATATGTCGCAACGCTGCAGCAGGTATGCGTTGAAGTGCCAGACGTGCGCGTGCTTGTGTGTCTGCGTGTGAGAACGAAGGAGAGAGGAGTTGTTTTGTTGCCAATGGGTGTAACCTGGCTTAAATAAATTTCGATACCTACAGGGCAGCGCTCGCTCGACATCCACCCATCTCTGGGATGTGAGAGCATCTCGTAAACGAAAAGCACAACAACAACAACAACAAAAAAGTGGCTCGCCTCCCGCTGCCCTCCTTCTCCCTCACATGTTAACAGAAACGCAGCACCGTCCACACGGTGAGAGTTTGCATTTGATCGTAGCACTTTGCATTGTGGGAAGAGAACAATATCTCAAGAGGGAACGCCGCTGATGTCATGTCTCATGCAGTTGGGACAGGACACGGTGTTCACACCGTGTCCTGTCCTCCAGTGTCACGTCAAATGAGCTTACAAATAGCTCTGCCCATTACCAGGTGAGACATTTTTCTGATTTGATCTCAAGCCAGTTCTCAGCTCCCGGATATAATTTATGAGCAAACATAATTGTGGCAGATTCATATATATATATATATATATTAAAAGAAAATGTTACCTCTTGGCCTCGAGTGATTGTGCCGTAGCTTTTCATTGTCGGACTGACTGTCTTTCATGTTTACGTGTTCTGCACGGTGATACTGAGATCATTCTGGTTACTACTAGTATGTTACAAGCGGCCTTGAAATTGCACAGGGTGCTATCTAATCTCTAGCTTTGGTCAAAGATCAAAAGCAATCATTTCATAAGCAAAGTAGGTGTCAGTGTCAGCTGTTGTGTATCCTTTCATGTGTCAAATAAACACCAGGCCTTTTATTGCAGAGTCGGCGCGGCCCCAGTGCTGACGTCATCAGCAGGAAAGGTGGATACTACAGCTGCTGCAGATAGAAGCATTAGATAAGACATGAGCATCGTTCCCTGTGATCGTTCACGCCGTCTCCCGTTCGCTCCGTCTCCCGTTCGCTCCGGTTGAAGCCGAGAGTGCATTTCCTGTTCCGGCGCGATCTGGCAGACTTTGTTCCAGTATGACGTACAAATGTTGCACATTTACATGCATGACGGACGTTGCATTGTGTCAATGCAGAAGTCTTCTAAGGACAGTGCGTCCCCCACTGTTGTTCAATATTACACTACATGCTATTTATTCATCACTCTGTCGCAGCCATGACATTTTTTTTGCAAAGTGCGGGGCAAGTTGTTCAGACTGAAGACAAATGTGGCAAAACGTCACGTATCAGAGAAAAAGACTTACCACCAAGTAAATATTCTATTTCACCCACCTTCCGTCACGACACGATGACACAACTTGTCCCATTGTGTTCGAGAGGGGCGTAAAAGGCGACAGTGCAGTTGCACCGAGGCCCGTGGGGGGGGGGGTGGGGGGCCCGGTGCAACAAACCCTCCAACAAAGTGCTGAGCAGAGACCGGGCCCCTGCGACTGATTTACGTACGCTTCACTTCAAAGAAGAATTCAGTTGAATATGGTGGAGTTTAGTACATAGTCCCTTGAAAAGGCAAAACCATGTACTTCTACTGGTTTTCAGTTTTTGGCTAAAGTCAGTGCAACATATGACAAAATTCAACATGAACTATAAAAACTATAAATAACTAAAACCTATGAATAAACTTTGTAAAAAAACCTGATTCAATTAAAGAAATAATTTCTTGTTTTCTTGGTTATTTTTTTCATACACAGATATGCAATGATGACAATGTCAAGCCTCTTATTAGGTCATGTGACGAGACGATACAACATACGTTAGCTTGTCATGATAGCTTTCTCTGTGAACTCTTCACTTTCCCACTACAATAGCCAAGAGCAAAGTACCTAATTTGACCGTAAAATACAACGCGTTGCTAAAATATACGTACGTCTAATGGTGCGTTTGTGTCTATGTACTTCATAACCAATAACTACTAGTCATAATAGCATGTAGTAGAGCCGGTTGTAACTGCCTTACGACGCTAGTGTCAAGCAATGAGGCTCCACATCCTGCTTTCTGTAGGCATGCGTTGTACAACAATGTTACGGTACGGGCGTCATGAGTTACAAGATTCATAGCATAGTATTACAATGATAACTGAGGTAATAAATAAACTGAGAAGTCATTTTCTCATAAACATCTACATATACAAAGAGGCTTTTTGCAACTCAAAGAGTCGCCCCTGATGGCCATTAGAGAGAATGCAGGTTTAAGACGCTTCCACGTTGGCTTCACTTTCCTGACCCGAAACCCTTAAAGCCAGCTAACTGTTTCCACTCTTCATGCTAATGTCAAGCTAAGCTGACCAGCTGTGAACTTCATATTTAGCATACAGGCATGAAGTGGTCTCGTTCTTTTGATCCATCCCTAAGAAAGCAAATAAGTGGATCTCCTAAAATGTGGAGCTATTCCTTCAAAAGATATTCGTGGTTCTGCCATGTGTCCTGCCCCTAGCAATGACTTTGGTGAGTACATTGTCAAAAGCTAGGAAAATAGGACCCTAGTTCTAACAAACATGAATTATCCCGTTGAGTTTGTGTCTTGGTTACACCCTACAATAACATAAAGAATGTACAAAAAGCTTGGGAGGTATTTAAACTAGCCTTAGACATCGGTAGATTAATTCAAAACAGGATATCTGTGATCGCAACACCAGGTATCTAAACAAATGTTTACATTTCACATGCAATTTATGTGCAGATTGCATAAAGAGGGCAGTAAAAGGAAGTGAATTGGGATGTTTATGCACGGGTGTGGCACCAACAATGTCCTTGCCAAGTATACGCCCCAATTCCTTGTACATGCACAAAGGCAGGTCAGTAAATGTGCAGGTATGGCACACTGCATTCCAGTTCCCACAGAGTGACGCATATGTACGCTTTCGAGCAATTAGCATAGAAGCCCCTGACCAAGTTTCATGTTGACGGGGTATTTTTTTGTGAAGAAAGGTGAAGGAGACAAACAAAGAAAAGAAAATGTGGCTAACACGTACACATGTGCAATACTGCATGTCATCTCTGTGTGTCATCTTATAGAGTTAAATAAATTGCACTATTCTAAAGGACACTCTGAACAGAAGGATCTGCATGTAATACTTTGCAGATGTTTATTGTTTTTCCCTCCGAATTAAGAGCCATTAAAGCTGCACGGTGAGCACAATCTTGGAGACACTCCCGTGCAACAGGTTGAATGAAAACAACTTTTTGTGAATGACAGCAGCTGCTCGACAAAGAGTTCTCTCCTCGTCTGTCATTCAAAACCTTTTCATAGTGAGGACAAGCTGTTTCCTTTGGCAGTGGCGGGCCTGCAGGTTGCAGGGAAGAGGAAGTGCAGGCTACCATCATACCTCAGTTTGACTGAGTCCTTTGCTCAAGTACAATGATACCCAAGAGGAGTTTATATCCGCAATCATGCTGTGTCTTCCCAAGAAAGTTCTCTGGCGTTCAGAAGACCTTCGGTGTATTTGTGCCACTACTAGTTCATGTGACGTGAAATTTTGAGTTACGCTGTGTCTTGAAAGCCCATCAGCGTCGGAGCGATCCTCCTCCTGTCGTCACCGACATTTAGACGTTGTTGAATCAGAAATGGTGGACTAAGGCAGAACATTTGCTTAGTGAGATTCAAATCTGGAAAACACTAAATGACAGTTGACTTGAATCTCACAGTTTTGCCTCTTGAATCTCACAAAGAGCAAGTTTGAAAATCAGAGGCAAATCGTGGTGACAGCGCATAGACTGGTGTGAAGGAGAGAAGTAAATACTTCTGACAGCCGTTCTCAAGTGTTGGCTGTCCAAAGCAAACGACTGTTAAGCCTTGACAGACCACAGTGAGCAAAATTGTAGACTGGTGTTGCCCAAAAAGAACTCCAATGAGCTGCTTTTAATGAAAACAGAAAGCCATGGTCTCACATTTGAGGGTACTGATTGCCATGCCAACCACATCACACTGCTCCAGTGTACACCATGATGTCTCCAAACAGGAAACTCTGTTGCACCTTGATATCCCCGCCATGAATGGAAGCGGTAACACCCTTGTCAACATACCTGAATTCCCGCCAAGAATGTAAACGTAGCTCCAACTTTCAGCAAACAGGGACGACATGTCTTTCTGCAGCGACCCCTGCATAATGCAGTACACACCACAGGGCGAAACATAAATGTTTTCCATGTTTACAAAAGTCTTTGTCATGACCGTGACAGTCTGTCCAATGGAAGCTGAGGATGGTGTGGCTCTATGGGTGGCAATGTCACTCTGTTGGTCCACCACTTTATGCCAAATTAAAGTAATTCAAAAACCTGTTAAATGTATTGCCATGACATGTGGTACAGATCTCCACAGTACCCAGAGATGCGGTTAATACAGGTTAACAGGGACAGGATCCAAATGCAGTTGAAGCTGTAGACTATAGGTTGTACGTAAGCAGTCGACGTAGTCACTGTGACGTTACCCACCTCAGTTTTGGAGACTCGAGTCCGGCAATTTTCGCCATCTTGGTTTTTTCGTTACCAGAAGTGACACAAGAAGGTGGAGCTAAGTACAACAAATGGGACCATAATTTTGATTTGATTAATCGTGCTGTATTTAAGAAGACTTGAGAGTAGAGATTGAGAGCATAAAGTCATGTTTACAATGTTTACTGAGGGAATAAATCAAGAGAGAAGTAGAGTCATTTTAGACTAGACTTCTATACAACCAGAGCAATAAATTAGAGAGAATGCAAGTTTAAGGCACTGCTGCATTGGCTTCACTTTTCAGAATGGTTGTGTTGCCGCCTGCTGTAGGCTCTTGTTCGACAATGGGGACCACCACCCTCTTTCTCAATGCAAGGTCCTAGTTTCACAATCCATTTGTGAAACAAACCATTCATCCATGACAGCTCAGCAGTATTTAATGCAGTCAGCCTTTTTTTTTTTTTTTATAATAATACTGTTCTTCTCAGTTGAGGCCAGTCCAACCATGACAACCTTCATCATTGCTATAATTCACCAGCTGGGTTTGGGCCAACTCTTTGCGTGACTAGATTGCATGACTAGCGCAACAAGGCCATTGAGATCTGTTAGTAGGACTATAAGGGATGATTTGGGCTCCCTGACTCACCATGATTTGACTTGGCTGACCATCAATGCGACTGGGGTCCAAAAAATACTGATCCCAGAATAACTGAGGAACACTCATCCTCTCACCATTACATTTGTATAATCCCTTTTTTATTTTCAAGGCTAATTCCTCAAGAATGTCTGGTGAAAAGGTGAAAATGAATGAAAATGAGGTGACGTTTTCAGAATTAAAATTCGGCACATTCTGGTGCATGATATCAGCAATTGACTGCTTCCAAAACAACACAATAAAACTATTACCCTTCAATAAGCTTCATGAGTCAACAGGTATGAGTGTGTATGATTCACAGAGAAATATGCCCGCAACAGCGAACGTAACCTAAATTACAGTAACCGAAGGGCCGAGTACAAAACATAAATACCATTGAGAGCAGTGCCAGGGTTAATAACATGCTCTGGTTTTATTAACGAACTTTCATGACCCAGCAGGCACTGCTCTGTAGTTACCTTAACTATTATCAACTGGATTGGCATGCTCTCTCTCTCTCTCTCTCTCTCTCTTTCTCTCTCTCTCTCTCTCTCTCTCGCTCTCTCTCTCTCTCTCTCTCTCTCTCTCTCTCTCTCTCTCTCTCTCTCTCTCTCTCTCTCTCTGTGTGAAAAGAAAGACAGAAAGAAAGAAAAGTCCCCAGTTGAAACATCGGTCTTGAAACAACCTCTTTGGTGTTGCTGCAGCAAAAAAACATTAACATCTAATAGACTGGCAGCACGGATTTCCTTTAATTTAAGTCAAGAGTTTTAGAGATCTAAGCGCTGTGGAAATGCCACTGTGCCCGCAGGGCGAATCCATCAAAGAGACACGATGAAACGCCACCACGGCCTGTTGATGTTCCCTGATTCTATGATGGACTGTAGATCAAAACACCTTTTTAACTGTCTGTCAAACATTTTTATAAGTGGAATGTTTCCTGCCTTGTACTCCCCACCTCGAGTCCGTACACCTGGTGATGTGCGCGCACAGTATCCAGTACACACATGCACATGTACCAGCGCGTGCACGTCATGCAATATTTTTTTTTTTTTGCTTTACATAGTAAAACATCAAAAAATAAATCGTGTGCAGACGCTCAACCTGCACCTTTAAATTCCTATCAAAGCCACATATGTTTGGACTGCTGCTGAACCAAATCCAAACATCCATTTCATGGAAAATCACAAATCCGTCCTCTATTTCTGTCAGAGGCTCATGAGGAAAGATGAGTTGACTCTGACATATTTGGTTTTCTTCCCAGTCCACAGATTGTGAAATAATAAGAATACAGAACTCTCCAATGCGTTCAGATATAAAGAGAAAGTTGCAGTGTTAAAAACGACTTAACAGTGCCTCACATGTTGCTGGGTACTATTTGGGATCTTGACAGGTTGGTGGTTGCTTTAAGATTGGAGTGTTAGTTATGCCCTTATGTCTTTATTTGTATAAAAATGTTTATGTAGTAAAACTGGAGTTGTGTGTTTTTGACGTCGTTCTTTGTTTGACTCAACTACTGTTGGCATTCATGATTATTGGCATTAACTACACACGGTTACCAATTATTATGCTTCAAGGAGCTGTCAAATTCACATTCTCTCTTTTTATGTGTGTCTTCTACTCATTTAATTGCTGTGTCAGTGACGTAGGTTTGATACAAATTTAAACAAGATGAATTAACTAAAGGATTGCCTCAATCAAGCAGGTATCAACAAGTTTGTTCACTGGAAAAGCATTGCCTGGAAGGTAAAGAGAAAACACATGCAGTAATCTGTTTTGGCATTACACTGTGAGAAATAGTGTGGCTAATTTAAACCTTTAGGGGTCCAACAGCTAGTTACTGGGGCAGAACCGCTTAACAAGGGTACATAGTAGTACCCTTACAGTGTGTACCTTACTGGGGCAAATATTAGCAACTTCATGGACCTGAATGTTCTAAATTGATATAAAAACATTACAAAAATACATTTTCTATCAATACGATTTCAAAATAATTTCACACATCAATGCGCATGTGTGACCTCCTTCATTCCAATATAAGAATGTACCAATGCAGCTCTTCATTCAGCCTAATCATCAATGTTGTTTCCAGGACAAATATTTGAAATGAAGCTATTTGCTGTGCAATTATTTTATTGCCAGCCTCTAGCAGGCTTCAGCCTAAATATCTCATGAAATTAAGTCAGAAGTCGTACCTTTGAAGACGTATTTGTTTTTCCTGACAGTAAAACGTATGCTGTGAGCAGTATTCAGCACATGTACAAGGGAGAAATACAATCATAGAAAGAAAAAATTACCAAAACAACAAACAAAAAAAGCTCCCGGTGTCCAGGCCGGCAGTGTAAACGTATGAGCTGCTGCTGCTGGATAAACAGCGGTTCAAAGAAAGGGCACTAGAATTCCAGTCTCCGTGCCACTCTCCAGCCAGATCCAGGCAGCTGCTGTCTAAGCAAGACCTTTGTTATGGTGGGAATCATTTCGTAATGCTACTGGTGTCTGCGCATTTGGTTTGCCAAGCTCTAATTGAATTATCAGCCTGTTTTCCAAAGCAGGCCCCTTGGAAATTCCACAATCATAGAAACCACTATCATGCCAGAAAACTCAGTCTGCTGGGGCCAAAAACAACAGTTTGTGATGCTGTGCTGTGCGTTGTGCGTCTGTATGTGTGTCCGCTTCTCTGCGCCGCTGTCAGCAGGACGAGAGGCCGTGCATGCAGCAGGGTTGAACCCGAACGCTTTAGGTGTCTTGAACAGATCCTTTGCCCACATGAGTGCCATTGGTTGATTTAGCGGTTGGGTCGGCGTGCCGTCACAGTTACCAAGCTGTGGTCCGGCCCCAGAATACCAACAAGTCCTCAGTTTCACACAACAGGTAAGTGGGAATCAAACATGGGAGATTAACTGCCATTGCAAAACCAAACACTGTTGACAGGATATGTTACAACTTGCATATTGTTTTGAAGAATGTGAGGATTCTAGGAACGCACGTCATTGCAGCAATATTATTATTTTCTTAAATCATAAGACAAGCATGTGTAAAATGATTACGCTGCTGACAGGGAGATGATTGACAGGGCGACGTTGTGTAAAGAGTTGCTGCTGTGAGAACAGATTCAATTTCGAAACATTAATCAGTTTTCATCATGTGCTCATAAACACATTGTGAAACTGGCTAACTGATGTTATGATGACTTGAAGTGGACGCAACGGAGGTTGCAAGTAGCATAGGCCTGCTAACACTTGTTACTACGCTGCGGTATGATTGGACCGTCTGCTTTCGGGGTGGGGACTTGGCGAAGGGTAGCTCAGTAAGCTGTTAACACAACATTGATATTATAGCACCTCACGATTCATTCAGCAGACATGCTAGCAGAGAGTGCTAACAGTTGCCTATTTACACATCCAGCAGCTACAAAGAGGCATTAGCATTAATGTTGTTGGTCAACTGATGAATATAAGTCCAATTTTCACTCTGCTCATCGCTCTGTTTTGGTCTCCACCGACTCCCGAGGGAAATATCTGGCTCTCTAGCTGCTAATTGCTGTGTTTGTCTGCTGAGCAGGTAGCATCACGTAGAGCAGATTCCTCAGAGCGTTTTACCCTGAAACAACTGTCTGCTGCGTCTGGAAACAACGGTGCAGCAGGAACCAAACAGTGAAATAGTAGAGGGCCCCAAAACCATCACTATGAGCTTAAAGACACCACAAATCTTTGTAGAGCTGAGAGGAGCCGCAGTGTCAGGAGATAAATGATTTGTTATGTGTCATGCATCTTTAACAACCTTTCCTACTTTTTGGATATAGCTAATATCTGCATTAATTCACAAACATAAAAGCCTTTTTCTAAAACACCCTCTGTGTGCAGAGATGCATCTCTTATGGTGAGATGCTCCAAATACTCAGTCGGAGGCACACAGTGCTCATGTGTTTACGGCCTGTCATTGAACATTTCTATGCTTCTAAGCATGTGAGAAGAAAAAAAAACAGCAAGTTGTAAAAGTGCCGCTGCCACAGGCCAGGTCAGGAGGTCGACAGGACTAAAAAGATAAAGCTGTTGTCCTCACGCGAGGCAACTCTGCAACCAGAGGCAACGTTTTTAGTTTTTTTTCTCCCTAGTAGACTGCAGAGCTGTGAACTTGCTCATCCGGTTTTTCACACTCTTGGCTCCGCTGCGTGCATGCGAACAGCTTGTAAATGACAGAGGAAGCCAAGGTGTATAGAGACCAAGTGCCTCAGGCCAGGGGAGTTTACACAAAGTGTTGCCATTAATCCGCCCTCTCAGATTTTTCTATTCATGTCCGCCATAACAATGCCAATCAAGTGCAACTCTCCTGTGCAACTAGGCAAAAAAGCGTTTGATATGCATTCTTGACAGATGGGATATTGTATCCGCGGAACGTCTGCCAAGACGCACTGCTGTGGACAATCGGATCATGCGCATACATGGTAAATAAATCAGACTTTTGCTAACTGTGAGAATATGTGGAAATCTAGTGCAGACATGGCTATATGCATTTCAATATATAACGATTTTGTGTTTTATCCATCGATTTGTTGCTTGAACTGATCTCCACTGAGCTTGCATGTGTGGCTCAGAGGGACCTGCACAGAAACAAATTCTCAAACACAATACAACCGACTACAGTGTGTAAACAGCTTCCCCTGGAAACTAAAATGTCAGATTAACCACTGTTGTAATGCCAGGGATCAGTTTCTCTGAATGAGCCTCATGCAGTGGCCTCTTAAACAGACAACAGATAATACATACTGATCATGGGATTGGTGGCATGCTTATGACACAGCTAATAAGTCCATTACTCATCGGACAAGCTCCAATTCTCAGGCCTCTTAGCAGCTCCATTATGAGCAGAATGACAGAAGTCGGCCTACAATCGGAAGAGGGTGTGCCCAGAGACAAGGACTGGAAGAGGAACAGGCTTCAGAGAGTAAACTAGGGTGCTTAGCGCTCAGAGCCTCAGGCACGTAGCTCAGATTTACGAATGAGTTAGCGTGTCAAGATAGCGTGTCTCGCAGCAGACCACGCCTGCACCTGTCAGGTGTTCTGTGGCATGTCTGCGTTTTTCGTGCGGGAGATCGGGTGTGCGTGTGTGGCTGCATGTTAGATGTCCACATGTGTGTGTGTGTGTGTGTGTGCTCCCTCTTCTCCATGCACGCAGCTGCATACCCCGGCGATGATGGACACCTGTGCTCCACCTAACCCCTGCAAAGGCTGCGGATCCCTGGAAACATCTAAATATTGATTAGGGATTTCAGCGGTTCAGCTGATGGGCCCGGCCACCTCCTCGCACATTTGTTGACTGACACATTCAATCTGGTTATATAAACTGTACAATTTCTGTGTCACCTCCGACTCTCCAAATTACCTGTGCCTGTGGGTTTCATTCACAGACGTCGACTTAAGCTGTTCCACACCCGTGTTGCAATTGAAAGATGTTACTTTGTCGTCCGTCTCAATTCTCACACTACATAACCCACCTGTAAAAAAAAAAAAAAAGCAATCCTGTTGGTGACAACTGACATGCAGGTAATGAGTTGTCTTCACTTCCTGCCAAGCTAAATCTCAAACAACAGTAGTAAGAGTAATATCTAAAGTGCAGGAATAAGGCAGAATACACTTATAAAGTTAGGATAGCTAACATGTTAGCATGCAAAAACTTGCTTATTTACACATCCTGCAGACTTGTAGCAGCATTAGCCTATGTTTTGAGGCGAGTTTCATTCAACTTCAGCTATAAATGTCCCACTGTGCTCACCAGTAGCTCGTTGCTAGCTAGTTAGTAGCTGGTTGATAGCTTGATGCTAGCAAGGTAGCGTACAGTACAGTGGGTTTATCGGAGCGTTTTGCTGGATCAAGCACTTGAAACGAGGTCGATGGAAGTGAATCAAAAGTTTTTTTATCAAAGTTGTGGGCCGGCAAATCAAAACAACGAGCTTTAAGATGTGAGAAAGCTCTGTGGAAGTGAGTGGATGGTGATGCTGGTGATGCTGGTGATGCTGGTGGTAATTCTCTGTGGGCTGTTTTGCGTCACACACAGTCATTTTATCCTTTGCCAGAATAATTACCGCCTCGCAGTGAATGCCTCCATCAACCACCACAACTTGCAGTTTGAATCCACGGCTGTCCAAAATGTTATCACTTCATCGTTTTATCCAATTAAATATTTTTTTTACAATATTTTTTTAATTAGCATATGAATTCTTGAGTCATTACAGTGACCTTTGACCACCAAATTATAGTTCTAAGTTCATCCGTGTGTCCAAGTGAACCTTTGTGCCAAATATGATTAAATCCCCGGCAAGCCTTCTTAAGATATCCCATTCACAAGACTGGACTGGACGGACCGACTCCGTCACCGGCACGGAGGCAAACAATACTGATGCAGCTTTAAAGTTTGCATCCCTCGCTTATTACACCACAGGCATCTAAAGGACCGATAGAGGTGGAAGATGTTACCCAGGTGAGACCAGCTCTCTTTGGATGGAGCACTCACCTGCTGCTGTTTGTTTTTCATCCCTCGGATTTTGTGTCGCCCATGTGTGATATTTTCTCCCTGCCACTGAGTTTTTCTCTCAGTCATTCGTACGTGCCATCAAAGAAAGAGATGAATGATCAACTTGTAGCTATGTTGACCTGCTACTGGGGCGAATGCATTCGCTCTGAAAACTATTCATTCTTTTGAGATTGGAGGCTTACTTATGCTGCTTTCAGGGTGAATATTTTTTCTTACAAACTGTGGTGAAAAGTAGAGCTCAAGGTACTGTAAATCAAGAAAATACATACAACACAACAGAAGCAAATAAAGAAACATCTTCCTCAAACACACACAACGTTTAGTCCATCACCTAACATTTTAAATGGGCAGAAACATTGGGACAGCCCTTTGATACCACTAGTGAGTTGGAGACATCCATCCTTGAGTTGAAACACTGAATAATGAACGACCTTTGAGTCTGACCCCTGAAGGCAGCCTAAAGAAGAGATTCGCAGACGAAGATCAAAAGAAGAAAAGACAATAATTGACCTGAACCTTCTAAGGCATACTCACATTTGCATTTCCAAAAAAACACCCACAGCATAAGTGCTGCCCTTACCCACAACCCCCCCCACACACACACACACACGCACGCACGCACACACACGCACGCACGCACAGAGGCCCGGACTCCTAAACGTGACAGCCCCGTCGTGCATGACTTGTATTTATGAATGGCCATCGTGTGCCAGTGAGGAAATTCCTCTCATACTCGGGAACATCTGGCCAAATGTTACCTGTTCTGTACCTGTTACCTGTATCTGTATTCTCATCACACAACTCGCCTCCTCACAGTGGCGACATCAATGCTTGGCATCCCCGACAGCCTGGATGAAAAACAATTTATGTCCCAGATATGATGATTTTTTTTGTTTTTTTAATAAAGTATAGTTTAAAAACCAAAACAGTGATACAAATGATACCACTCAATTGAATAAGCTGAAGCCTATGAGTTATGATACAAGTTGTAAAACAACGACATGTTCGCCTCTGTCTTCTCTTGCTGATCTAATTAGCGTGGCTGGTGACGGATCTATTCCCGCAGGTGGTGCAGTCTGTGCACTCCGTCGACCGTGCCTCTGCTGCCTCCTACAGGCCGAGAGGAGAGCCTCCCGTTGCATAACAAGCGGTGAAGGAAATGAGATAATCTCTTTCACTCTTTCGCCTTTCTCTCGCTGACACGGCTCTTAAATTGTTTCATGTTGTTTTTCCTGATCCCGGTTGCCTCGGCGACGACTCCGCTTGTGAGCGGTGACCGCACGGCAGGGGGCGGGGCTGTTAGGTGAGAGACCTGTCGAGTAACACGCACACACACATGGATATAGGTATAAGGATACACATTAAAATACACTGTGGATATCTATCTATGCATGAATCTGTTAGTGCAAAGACACACACAGCCGCCGGGATAGACACACACACACACACACACACACACACACACACACACACACACACACTCACTTTCTCACACAAACACAGGAGCACAGCATAATTCAGGGGATCTGGTCCTCAGGATCAAAGCATCAAACACTGCAAAAAAAAAAAAAAAAAGGCCAGACAGGGTGAACTGTAGCAGAGCGGATCAATCGCTCAGTGAGTTGTTCTTCAGTGGTGGTACAAGCCCAGACAGGCCTCCTCTCTGACAGCCTGTGGTCTATAATTATCCCTCCAGCTGTTTGTACCCAGGCATCTGACCTGTGACCTCTGATACTTACACCTTTTCATAATGACGCTCAGCCACGCTACAGTTCAACAGTGCTGAGGATAATGATTCATATGCTTTGTACATTAACTCAAGGATGATTTACGTATTTTACAAAAACTTGCATGTTTGGGAAACTATGACTATTTTTGGATGGTTATTGTGTATGTGATGTAATGCTTTGGTTGCCTCACCTGGTCTGTACTCAGAGTGGTCAGTGAGGCCTAACTTCCAGGAGGGGGGGGGGGATTGCCTGTGACTTAGCACCCTCTGCTGGTCGACAGGCTTCACTTCAAGTAGCAGGAGAGCATATGAAGGTTTCAGAACGACATGAGTGAAGCTCTTTAGACCATGTTAATCACTGTTATAGAGCAGTGAACTGCAATGCATTTCCAACAGATCATCTAGGGCTGAGGTAGCATTCACAGCACAGTGTAAAATCTAAAAATATGTGCAGCCAAATGTGAAAAAAAAATCAAGCCGGTGTCGAAATAACTGCAAAACCACTTTAGTGACAGGTGTATTGCGACATTTTGCAGGGAGGTAGATTGACAGCACTGACTGAGCTGGATCCAAAGCTCCTCTGAAGGCTTTTTGTAATGAAAAACAAACCAGATTAAACATGTTAATTAGCAGCCTAAGCTTTTGCTCTGTAGCCCATCGACTCTCTAAAAGAAGTGGACAGAGTCACCATGACACCACCCAGACGTCTGTGGAGTGCTGTTTTGAAGCAGAGTTTGTCACTTTGGCTTTCATATAGCTGAGTACATTTAACGTTATTTCGAGGTGACCAAAATGTTACAACTAACTTTCATGAAGTGAAAACACACTGTGAAAGATTTAAGACGAAAACACGCACAACTCCCAGACCGGACAACGCCGTGGTAGCGACCTGTCAATCACAAGGTAGCCCCGCCCCTAAATCATCCCCTGCTTTTATCTAAATGGACCATAATTTACTAATTTGACATTTTGCTGTATTGAAGAAGACTGTAAACTAGAGATTGAGACCATAAACTCATGTTTACAATGTTTACTGAGGGAGTCAATCAAGAGAGAAGTAGAGTCATTTTAGACTAGACTTCTATACAACCAGAGGAGTCGCCCCCTGGTGGACACTAGAGAGAAGTAGAGTCATTTTAGACTAGACTTCTATACAACCAGAGGAGTCGCCCCCTGGTGGACACTAGAGAGAAGTAGAGTCATTTTAGACTAGACTTCTATACAACCAGAGGAGTCGCCCCCTGGTGGACACTAGAGAGAAGTAGAGTCATTTTGGACTAGACTTCTATACAACCAGAGGAGTCGCCCCCTGGTGGACACTAGAGAGAAGTAGAGTCATTTTAGACTAGACTTCTATACAACCAGAGGAGTCGCCCCCTGGTGGACACTAGAGAGAAGTAGAGTCATTTTAGACTAGACTTCTATACAACCAGAGGAGTCGCCCCCTGGTGGACACTAGAGAGAAGTAGAGTCATTTTAGACTAGACTTCTACACAACCAGAGGAGTCGCCCCCTGGTGGACACTAGAGAGAAGTAGAGTCATTTTAGACTAGACTTCTACACAACCAGAGGAGTCGCCCCCTGGTGGACACTAGAGAGAAGTAGAGTCATTTTAGACTAGACTTCTACACAACCAGAGGAGTCGCCCCCTGGTGGACACTAGAGAGAAGTAGAGTCATTTTAGACTAGACTTCTACACAACCAGAGGAGTCGCCCCCTGGTGGACACTAGAGAGAAGTAGAGTCATTTTAGACTAGACTTCTACACAACCAGAGGAGTCGCCCCCTGGTGAGATTGGTCTCTTGTTAACTCTTGCGAGAAAGCAAATACTTCCCAAAACATCAAATGACTCCATTAATGAATTTGTTTATGGCTTCATCTTCGTTATTTTATTGTTTTTAATTTTCTGTGCCATGCTTCCTAAGCACATGTAATGTTTATTACGTTTTTGAAATTTGATGATCTGTTCAACTGAAACATTTTATTCAAATCTAGAAACACCTTTATTGAGCAGCTCGTTAGCCCTTCCTTCTGCATTCTCTTGTTTCTGGTATGAGAATATATGCAACCCTCGTTCCACTGAAAGTGTTCCCTTCAGGCCATTATCTCTGATGAGGAATATGTTCACACAGTCAACTCACCTGATCATTTATGGGTTGAAGGACAAGTTAAAAGTCTCCCTGGACCTTTCCCAATGCATTAACTCATTTTATGCTTTCAATTTCAAGTTTCGATTGTTTTAGTGTAAGATTTCATACTGCATGTTATTTCTCAGCCACAGATACCAGCACATTATTTAAAATGCACTGTCAAAGGATTGGATGTCTCACACTTTTAACACATCTCTCTGATTATACCCAGATGAACACTTGCGTTTATGTTTACCATACTTAAGCTTGAGTCGTTTAATTGTACAATTTAGGAAAATACATCAGACATTGCTGTTTTTGTCCAATAGTGCAGGATTGGGATTGTAATACTCTCATGAATCTCATGAGTTAGCTCCTGAAGACGCCTCAGAGTACAGAGGAGCTGCAGAGCTCGGACCCGCGGGCCGGACACTGCGGTGGGGGGGGGCTCACAGCGCTGGTCCTCCGGTCCTCCGGTCCTCCGTCTTTGTACCAACGCCCTGCAGGCAAACCCTGAGAGGCAGCAGAGCTTCCAACGGGGCAGACTCAGGATCAGGAAGCGAACCAGACAATAAAGTTCATCGTTTGAAGTGGTTTGAGCTGAGAGACTCAGACGTGAAGGCAGATGCTGCGTCTTTCTCACTCTACATGTCCTGCACACACAACGCTCACACTCACTCTGCAGCATGTGAAAGGCAGTGGCTAAGAGCGTCCCATTTCTGTTTCTGATAATCCGTGCATCTCTCTGTTCCACTGTCCGTGGCAGTGTCGAGAATGCAATCGAGGCTCCTCGCTGAGTTCATCCCAGGTGTGTGGTTGATTTTGGTCTATTTACATGTGGGGGGGGGGGGGGGGGGGCAAATGGGGGGTCAGGTGCTGAGTAGGAGATCTCCTTGTCCAGAGCCCCACTCCACAAAATCCATTTCCCCCGCTGGAATGAGGAGGGCTGTCCAGAGAGATGCCCCGGCGCTCCCCGAACACCTTCTCCTGCAGTTCAATGATGTCATTGCGGATGTCAGCCATCATCAGCAGGAGGAAGTCGAAGGAGCCGGGCGGTCCCTGGTTGACAAGGGACCAAGTGAGGAAATGATTAAGATGCCCTGCATGTCACCTTTTCACTGGGTTTGAGGTGTGACAGCATGGCAGACTTTATTGGCATGTCATAGCAGGGACACTGATAACTCTGTTCCATGTACGTGCTGGGACACTATCGCTGCTCTGACAAGTCAAAAGCAACAGCCCCCTCACTGATCACACCGATTACTGCATCCACTTCAAACAGGACTATGAAATGAGACGGAAGCTCTCCATCCAGAAAGAAGAAAACATGGCCTCTATGGCAGATAATAATCGATCAAAACATCGTTAAATTACAGATTCATCGTGCACATGCAGAGCTTTGTTTTCAACAAGTTACGGCAAGTGTTCGTAGGTTCACAAACGCAATTTGTAGATTAAAAAATTCACACTTCAAGTTGTAATGTACACATACAATGAACCTCTCATAAAAAAGCATGCAGGTGTATGCTCCTTATTTACAGGCGTTTGTCATTTACGTTATAGAATGAGGGGGTATAGGATGTAGCGGCAGGTTTAACACAAGCTAGAGCATGTTAGTGAGTGGATTCATACAGTAGCTTTAATAAAATGTCAATGTATTAGCAGCTATCAGTCTAAATTGACTTACAGGTGGACCTATGAGACCAGGAGCTCCTCTGTCACCCTGCAGATGAGAAAGAACACAAATGAACCCAGATAACAAATCGCTAAAGTCTCCTGAAAACCATTCAGTTGAATGTCAAGCAGGTTCAAAATTTATGAAATGTAATCATTGTCTATGTGTATCTGTAAGGAAGAACTAAAAGAAACCAGAAGCACAACAAAGCTAGCTGTCCAGCAATGCATTTTATAACTGATAACTAATATTTTGGCCCTGTATGTGAGCCAGTCAGTCTTTGCCTTAGTGCACTCCATTCACCTGGTGACAGGAGTCTAAAAGGAAATCTATCTCAGTGTCTCAATTCCTAAAGAGTGCACCTCGAGGAGAGAGGAGCGAAGAGGCTTCCTGGAGGAGCTGTGACACTGATCTGTATCCTTTTTTTCATAGCGTTTTTTTTAAAAGAGGCGCGATAATGGATAGCGCGCCACACGTCGTATCTAATTTTGATTGTTTTCCACTCGCATCTCAGGTGGGAGAGACAAATATGCAAGGAGATGAGGCGAGGAAAGGAATGAAAGATGTACAAACATAAGAGGAATAATTTGAAGCACAAATGAGGAAAATAAAGATGTGTGATAATGACCTTCAGTCCATCTCTTCCTGCTGCCCCGGGGGGTCCCTGTATGAATGACAAGACACGTGTATGGGACGGTTTGTCAACGTTGGTCTGTTTAAAACCAGAGATGACAAGAAGCTGTAGCAGCTCTGAAGAAACATCTTCAACAACACGTCACTAGGTTTGGCACTTTTCCTTCAGAGATTAGAAAAACACATTTCCACCACACGGTCTTAAATGAATAGCCTGCCTCCCTTCTTCAGGGGAAGTGAAAGGTGATGGACAGCGGCCGACTGCGCCGTCTCACGGGCGCTGAGTTCACCAGCAGTGGCACCAAACCCGTGTCGGTATGACTTGCTGACACACGGAGGACGTGACCTCCAGGTTTTAAGACGGTACTTAGAAGCTCCAGTGGGGAGTGAACTGAAAAACAGATGTGATAACCCCTTCATTATGGGATGGATGGATTTTGTTTTCTTACCACTGGCCCCCTGCGGCCTCTTTTCACATGCTTCAGGTCAGGCTCTGGACCCATGGGTCCCATGTCTCCCCGTGGACCAGGCGGACCCCTGTCCCCTGGGTCCCCTCTCTTTCCCGGTTCTCCTGGGTGTCCTGGTGAGGACAGATGGATACAGCGACAGAGAGAGTTATACAAAACGGACAGTTACTGGCTTCAGGGAGACAAACTGCGAAGCTCTGCTCCTCAGGCAGCTGATGTTCTGGTCTTCAACTTGTTTTTCATTCACTTTCATTTCTGCTGCTTTAATCTTTCTTTTTTCTTTCTTCGTATTTGTATTAACATCTGTAGATAATTCCCTTTTTCTTTGAGTCTCTTCCTCTGCCTCTTCACACTCTTCCATTTTGGTACTCTAACAACATCTACATTACCTGGAACCCCAGGAGCTCCCGGAGGACCGGGTAGACCAGGAAGACAAGTGCTATCAGGACTTTTTCCCGCCCTCCCCAGAGTTGGCTTGTCACTGCTGTTGGCCAAGTCAGGTACCTAAAAACACAAAGAGGGAAGACTATGTACGCCAGACTAGCAAGCAAGGGAACGTATGAAGTCCCCCGCTTTGGGATGTAAGTCACCCTTAAACCAAATCTAAACTTCTATTTTACAGTCTCATATATAGTGAACATGTTGGCATATCAGCTGTAGTAAGTTTAATGAATGTCATCAATCATATAAACAATGAATATATATATATATATATATATATATATATATATATATATATATATATATATATACAGTTGAAACCAGAAGTTTACATACACTGTGCAAAAAGACACATAACACTTTTTTTCTCACTGTCTGAAGTTAAATCAGACTAAACCTCTCCTGTTTCAGGTCCGTTAGGATTACCAAAATTATTTAACTTTTGCTAAATGTCACAATAATGAGAAAGAGAATTTCTTAGAGAATTTTATATTACTTTCCTTGAGGTCAAAAGTTTACATACACCAAAAGTACTATGTCGTTAAACAACGTGGGCAAGCCCAGATGATGATGTCATGGCTTTTGAAGCTCCTGATAGGTTCACTGACAACATGTGAGTTAATTGAAGGCACACCTGGGGATGCATTTTAAGGCCACACCTCAAACACTCTGCTCCCTTGTTTGAAATCATGGGAAAGTCAAAAGAAATCAGCCAAGAAATCAGGGAGAGAATCGTGGAGCTCCACAAGTCTGGTTCATCCTTGGGTGCAATTTCCAGATGCTTGAAGGTGCCACGTTCATCTGTGCAAACAATTATACGCAAGTATAAACATCATGGGAATGTCCAGCCATCACACCGCTCAGGAAGGAGACGGGCTCTGTGTCCCAGAGATCAATGTGTTTTGGTCCAACATGTGCAGATCAACCCCAGAACAAAAGCTAAAGACCTTGAGAAGACGATGGCTGAAGCTGGTAAGAAAGTGTCATTATCCACAGTAAAACGAGTCCTGCACCCACATGGGCTGAAAGACTACTCAGCAAGAAGGAAGCCATTACTCCTACAGAAACATAAAAAAGCCAGATTACAGTTTGCAAAAAGACACCAAGACAAAGACCTTAACTTCTGGAGACATGTCCTGTGGTCTGATGAAACTAAAGTGGAGCTGTTTGGCCATAATGACCACCGTTACATTTGGAGGAAAAAGGGGGAAGCTTGTAGACCTGAAAACACCATCCCAACTGTGAAGCATGGAGGTGGCAGCATCATGTTGTGGGGCTGTTTTGCTGCAGCAGAAACTGGAGCTCTTCATAAAATAGACGGCATCGTGAAGAAAGAACATGACCTGGAAATATTAAGGCAACATCTCAGGACGTCAGCCAGGAAGCTAAAACTTGGGTGCAAATGGGTCTTCCAAATGGACAATGACCCTAAGCATACTGCCAAAATAGTTCAAAAGTGGCTTGAGGACAACAAAGTCAATGTCTTGGAGCGGCCATCACAAAGCCCTGACCTGAATCCCATCGGAAATTTGTGGGCAGATCTGAAAAGGCGTGTGCGAGCGAGGCGGCCAACAAACCTGACTCAGTTACACCAGTTCTGTCAGGAGGAATGGGCCAGAATTCCAGCAGAGTACTGTGAGAAGCTTGTGGAAGGATACCCACAACGTTTGACCCAAGTCATGCAGTATAAAAAGGCAATGCTACTAAATACTAAGGAAATGTATGTAAACTTTTGACCTCGAAGAAAGTAATAAAAAATTCTCTAAAATATTCTTTCTCATTATTGTGGCATTTAGCAAAAATAAATAATTTTGGTAATCCTAACTGACCTGAAACAGAAGAGGTTTAGTCTGATTTAGCTTCAGACAGTGAGAAAAAAATTAGTTATGTGTCTTTTTGCAGTGTACGTAAACTTCTGGTTTCAACCGTATATATATGCTACCTGGTTGGGTGACTGTGTGTTGCCCAGCCTTAGTTTGAGCTGCAGCAGACTGTTCTTCATGTTCATAAAGTCCTCACAGGTGAAGGAGCAGGTACCAGCACTCATCAGGGTGTCTGACTTCCCCGATGAACTCACTGCAACACAAAACATACATTTAAAATGTGACGTAGATAGTTAGCTACTG